>NC_041382.1:271395747-271407051 GCF_002162155.2 Triticum dicoccoides | reverse complement strand
GGACGAATAGGCGGCGAGGCGCTGCACTGCGAGGAGAGCGGGAGGCGGCGGCGCAAGTCTGGGCCCGCGCGAGCCCGCGACGGGCTCCGCGGGCCGGCGGCGGTGGAACGGCAGTGGTGGACAGGTGGCAGCGCGCGATTCGCTGCGGCGGGCGGTTGGACGTGTCCGGCCGCCAGGTGGACATGTCCGGCGGCGCGTGGAGGAGGAGGTTAGGGTTTCATCCGCGAAAATTTCGGGGGAGGCCACATATTTATAGGTAGAGGGAGTTAGGAGAGTCCAAATGAGGTGCGGTTTGCGGCCACGCGATCGTGATCGAACGACCGAGATGATGGAACAGGTTTAGGTGGGTTTTGGGCCACTATGGAAGGGTGTTGGGCTGCAACACACACGAGGCCTTTTCGGTTCCTCGGTTAACCGTTGGAGTATCAAACGAAGTCCAAATGGCACGAAACATGACAGGCGGTCTACCGGTAGTAAATCAAGGCCGCATGACAGGTCTCGGTCCAATATGAAAGTGTTTAACACCCGCACATGAAAAGAGGTAGAAAGGGACACCGGGTGACATAGGAGCGTCGGATTGCAGAACAGGCAAGGGGGAAAATGCTCAAATGCATGAGACGAACATGTATGCAAATGAAATGCACATGATGAAATGATATGCATTGCATGACACGCAAGCAATGACAACGCAACCACAGCAAATAACTGGAGGACACCTGGCACATTGATCTCGGGGCATTACAACACTCCACCACTACGGGAGGATCTCATCCCGAGATCTCGAATGGCACTGGAGGGAAAATGGAAGATAAAGAGAAGAGGTAAAACTAAGTTGCTGCTTTGACAAACGATTGAACCCAAAGAACCTTGAAAAGGTTAAGCCACTTCGAGAAAAACAATACAATGGAGATAAATGAATTTGAAAGCACTCCGTTAGCAAAGAGGAACAAGGAAAAACAACTTTGGGCAGCACTCCGGTAGAGAAGGGATGCAAGGCTTGATAAGGCGAAAAGAACTTGAGCAAAAAGGAAAGAACACTCCGGTTAAATGGATAAGCAAAAGAAAGAAGCATGATCTTGACAAAACAAAATGATGGGTTCAAAAGAGCAACATCGCAATGCCTCCGGAAGAGAGAAATAGAAGATAGATCATTGAGATAACAGAATGTAGAAGAAAAAGCCAACTTCTGCTACAAAAGAGCTTGAAAAGGTATCCTTAGGAGAAGGGTCGAACGAAGTTGTTGGAACACCAAGAACGAAAAGAATACGCTTGATATGGTCTTATGGAATACATCTAAAATTATGAGGTGACAACCTGCCACTCACGGGAAAAGAATTGGATTGATAAGAACAAGGAGACGAGAAACTTATTCCATCGGGAGGATAAATGAAGAACTTGGATCATTGATAAACACCATAAGAGTGACAATCCTTAAAGGAAATCTTTAGGTTAAATATAGCCCATGATAATTCCAATGAAGAAAGTGATGGGTTTAAATACCTCATTCTGGACAACATGTGAATCATGAAACATGAACTCAAATTATCAAGCATGATATAATACCACCTCTATTGATATGGAAGAAAGAATTGCACTCCGGATGAAAAGATGAAGAATACATGAGCTCCTTAGAAAAGAATCTTGATGAACACTTCGAGAAGGAATTAAATCATTGATGAACCAACATGTATAACCTCCGTGAAGAAACTCCGATAACAAAAGGATGATCGCACGAAAGGAAAGAGAAGTTGAGAACATAAGGTGAAGCCTTGCGATGCTTACATGATCTTCGTGGTGATATAATAGCGAGAGCTTGGAACTCTTGGAAAAGAAACGATAAAGCCTCTCGAACCGAGAATGTGATATGATGAACCTCCGGAACAAGGAATTAATCATTTGGATGAAACAAGAATAAGAATTACATTATGCTTATCCTTCACCAATTTAGATTGTTAACAAGGGACGAATCGCATACGACTTATTCTCGTAGAAAGGATTTAGATAGATATAGCGCAAACTTGAGAAGGTTTTCAACGATCCACTGGTAGAATTTGGAAGGCCTGAATGAATAAATTGATATGATAAGCGAAGGAAGAAGAGAAATCTTGAATGAACCATTGGTAACAATTGAAAATGAATGAAGAAAAGATAAAGAAACACCGAGAAGAATTCGCAAATGAACGAAATATATGAGAGAGTTTAGATACAAGAGAACGAAGAGATCAAGAACTGATTAGAGATCACTTGAACGAAGCACCGATAAGATTGGAGAATGATAACTGAAAGCTGAGAATGAATAAATCTGAATTGATGGACTCCAGATAGGTGAAAGGAATTCTCACAATCAAAACAATTATGAGAAGATGGCCTTGAACTAGAACCACGAATCTTTGAAGAGAATGGAGCAAGATTGAGAGAAAATCTTCTTCGGCCTTCCAAATCTGAGAATTACGATGACAAACACCACCAAGAATTGTTGAGGCACTCCGGAATGAAGAATGGAAAATGTTGAGCCAACGATGAAAATAATTTGAAAGATCTTGGAGAAATACATATGACTGATGATGAATCATACTTATGTCAAACTTTGAAATGAATTTGAGACTAACTCCAGGAGAATAAGAAGAGTCAGGTAAGATCCTGGAAAAAGACATGTGGGTTAGGGCCCACTCAAAAGATACACCATAGAACGATTTCTCCAAAGAGAGATAGCACAGGTTGGATAAAAAGGCTTGAATGAGATAACCTCCTCAAAAGAGCTTGAACGAATGCAGAGTGTAAACACGAATCTTCGAGATATCTTGAGCACTCCAGAATAATAGAATAGCGAGAAGTGAATGAATATGAGGAGCACCAACATGAGAGGGTATTTGAAACGAGGAAAAAGATATGATCAACACCGAAAGCTTGAATTGGTTCCACCGGAGGAGAAAACGAGTGCAGAGTGACGAACTTGAGGCTTCGTTAGCATCTTCTTGAGAATCACCGGATAAGAATATTGATGGAAAAGTAATGGAGAAGCTTCCCATCAATAAAAGGATACTTGAATAAGAAATCTGAGTCCTCGAAGAAGAAGGTGTGTGGGCGGGAAAACAAAGGCAACTTGGGGACGGATGAAACAAACACCGTTGAGAAGAACTGATACTTGATCTTGCGGATGTTGAAATGATCGGATCCACTTGAAGAGAAACACGCCGATTGAAAAGGATTGACAAGACAATCTCGATGATCAAGAAGGATTAGTATTCACAAAGGAACATGAGAAAACCGCTTAGGCAAGGTATGGAATCAACATTTGACTTTGAAGCAACTCGAATACCACAACTCAAAACAAAACAAAGAATTGGCTTGCAGAATAAGCCAGAACAAACATATGATAGAGATTTCGTCCGAAGTTTTTGTGGTGGGGCCTACACGGGCTCGATCGTATAGTACCATCATGTATAACGCAGTGCACATGACATACGAAGTGTCCCCGAGTCGGCACAGCCAAGGACTCTTTAAGACACAATGAGACCACTGTAAAACCAACCATGAATAGGCGGACCACTAGATGTCGAACCCCAATTTCATATCATACATCTGTCGGAAAGAAATCCTAAGAGCTACTTGAATTCCCACCTATGAAACTCCCGAACCTTTCTGGTTATGCAATCAGGTGTTGGGGATACAGGGGAAGCATAATATCTCACCCAAATCTAGCAAATCCTACATCCAGCTGTATCCATCCTTCAGCACATAACCGAGAAACCTTCGGAAATCATTTACCTCAACCTTCGAAAAGCATCCGTTATACGAGTTATGGCAATACTCTCGAACTCCTGCCCTAGTACTGGGTGGCGTCGAGGTTATCTCACCAACAACTGCATAAAAGAGATTTTCGATGTCGGCGAAACTAATCTCAGGTATTCCAGAACTACAACGATAAAATTGTGACGACAACACCTCGGAGCTCAACTCCCCGGAACACTGCCACAACCCCTAAATGAGAGGAGGAACCAAGAACAATGTTCTCGTCACAAAACCATCGGAACGATTCCAAGATACCTCACCAGAGCGACGAAGGGACTGAGGAGTAAAAAGAATTCCTAACTCTCCGATATATAATTCCTAAATGACTCAAAACATTTTTCTAGACTCAAAAACGCCAACGATTCGATCAAGCAGGGGGCTCCTAAGGTCGGGGAAGGCTCTGATTACCAACTTGTAACGCCCTCGATGCGGCTATATCTCCCACGTGTCGAAGCACGACTTAGAGGCATAACCGCATTGAAAGCAATGTCGCAGGTGAGGTAATCTTCACACAACCCATGTAATACATAAGGTAAAAGATACATAGTTGGCTTACAATCGCCACTTCACCCAATTAAAAGAATTTACATCAACCAGATACAATCAAGGTCCAATTATAGAACCCATAATAAAAGAAGACTACCCCAAATGCTACACAGATCCCCGATCGACCCCAACTGGGCTCCACTACTGATCAACTAGAACGGAACAATACAAAGGACACGATCTTCATCAAGCTCCTCCTTGAGCTTGGTTGCGTCATCCGCACGATTCAACGGCACCTGCAAGCTGGTTTTGGAAGTATCTGTGACTCACGGGGACTCAGCAATCTCACACCCTCGCGATCAAGACTATTTAAGCTGAAGGGTAAGGTAAAAGGTATGAGGTGGAGCTGCAGCAAGCGACTAGCATGTATGGTGGCTAACATACGCAAAAGAGAGCGAGAAGAGAAGGCAAAAGCACGGTCAAGAAACTATGATCAAGAAGTGATTCTAGAACAACCTACGTCAAGCATAACTCCAACATCGTGTTCCCTTACCGGACTCCACCGAGAAGAGACCATCACGGTTACACACGCGGTTGATGTATTTTAATTAAGGTCAACTTTAGGTTTTCTACAACTGGACATTTACAAATTCCCATCTGCCCATAACCGCGGGAACGGCATTCGAAAGTTCAAAACCCTGCAGGGGTGTCCCAACTTAGCCCATCACAAGCTCTCACGGTCAACGAAGGATATTCCTTCTAGCGGGAAGACCCGATCAGGCTCGGAATCCTGGTTACAAGACATCCTTGACAATGGTAAAACAAGTCCAGCAAGACCACCCGCTGTGCCAACAAGTCCAGCAAGACCACCCATTAGTATGCCTAGAGGTGTGCCATTACTATCTGACTTAGTAATGGTGCACCACACATAAGTGCGCCATTAGTAATAGAAAAATGTCAAAAAAAATTTCAAAATTTTTCAATATTGTTTTTTAAAAATTCAATTTTTTTTTATTTTTTTCTTACTCTCGGGTCACTATGGCTTATTCTCGAGTCAATATGCTTAATCTTAGGTCAAATCACACTCTGTGGTCAAACTTCCCAGAAGGTAACCCATCCTCACACTACTCTAGCCCAAGCACGCTTAACTTCATAGTTCTATCCAACCCCAGCACCACCTCACTTCACAGGCACTTGTTGATATATCTATCATACCAATCCTATTAAACCTTGCTGATGTCTAGGACTTTCTTCATGTTCATGAGTATGATGAAATTTTGAAAAAATATTTCAAACTCCCCGGTCATATTACGTATCATATTTTGAAAAATAATTCAATTTTCTTTTCGAAACCAATTTTTTTCGGTTACTAGTGGCGCACCTAGCATACGGTGCGCCACTAGTAAGTTTGAAATTTTTTGAATTTTTTTCCCTCCAGATCTTAAAAGCCCCGTAACTTTTTTCTGTTAGGTTTTTGGGGATTTTGAAAATGTTTAACAGGGTTCCCCCGATTAAATTTGGATGTAACTTTTCAAGTAGATGATTTTTCATATAAAAAACTTTTTAATCCGAGTTCATATGCAAAAGTTATGCCCATTTTACAAATTTCAGAGAGATTTTGCAAATAAAGTCTAAATTCATATTTGTAAATTTTCCCAACAACTAGACCACATATCACATGGGAAACTTATTTTCTTTTATTTTTTTGACATTTCCATCATTTTCTTTTATATTTTTAAAACTGAAAAGGCGGTCCACAGGGGGGTGCATTCGGTACGTTTTGGGCCAAGTTAGTAATGGCGCACCGTGGGAGTGGTGCGCCATTACTAGTTAAACTAGTAATGGCGCACCACACCCACGGTGCGCCATTACTAGTTTTGAAAAAACAATAAAACAAATTCTGATTTTTTTAAAAAAACTTAGTAATGGCGCACCAGTTGATAGTGCGCCATTACTAGTTTTAACTAGTAATGGCGCACTGTCCACTGGTGCGCCATTACTAGTTTTAAAAAATACATAAAAAAATTTGAATTTTTTTTGAAAATAATTTACTAGTGGCGCACCGTGGATGTGGTGCGCCATTAGTATTTGGACACTAATGGCGCACGAACACATGGTGCACCATTAGTATATACTAATGGCGCACCACATGTCTGGTGCGGCATTAGTTTCATTTCCATCTATAGCCCTTTTCCTAGTAGTGGCGCCACCTTTTTCGCCACGTATCGCGCGCGCGATTGTTATGGGATTTGACAGGACCGCTTGGGCCTACCAGTCAGCCACTCGGAAGCGACCTCATATAAGGCGTCGGGCCTGGGTTTCTCGAGTAGTGCGTTCCCATTTCCTCTTCTCCTCTTCAGGCTTCTTCGTCGCGCTCGCTCTCGCCCCAGCGTCGCCTCTCCGCACGCGTCTCGCCGGTGACGATGGGGAAGGAGAAGACGGCGGCTCTGGAGCGGGCGAAGAAGGCGATGGCAAAGGCGAAGGGGAAAGCGACCAGTCGGGGTGGATCTTCCTCGCGAGCCGGCATGACGAAGGGCTGGATCCAGGGCGACTGGATCCCCTCGGCGATCCGCCAAGACGACATCGACGACCTAGCCGAAGGAGGGCTGATCCCCCATGGATCGGCGCGGCTTCCGGGGAAGGAATCCGAGCCGCAACCTCGGGAGGGTGAGCGCGTTCTCCTTGCCACCCACGTCGACCGTGGATTTTCCTTGCCTCCTCACCCTTTCTTTCGGGGATTTCTGAATTTCTTTGGGGCACAACTCCACCACTTCACTCCCAACACAATCGCGTATCTCGCTGCCTTCATGTCTTTGTGCGAGAATTTCTTGGGTTGTCGGCCTCACTAGGGTCTATTCAAGCACATTTTCACCTGTCGTTCTCAGACGGTGAAAAAGGCTAATCCGAGTGACGAGAGAACACAAGTGATTCAGATGTGCGGGGGTCTTGGTGTTCAGGTGAGAGGGAAAAGTTCCTTTCCAACCATGATTCTTCCCGACTCGGTTCGCGGATGGCAGTCGACCTGGTTTTACTTCAAAGACCAGCCGACGCCAGGGCAGTCGACTGGCCTCCCTCCTTTTACCATGGACCTAGTGAGGAAGCCCTCCTCTTTGAAGGTGCTCCCGGAGGAGAAGGCACAGGTTAGGGTGCTGGTCGAACGAGTGGTCCAGCTTATCCGTGACGGGGTCATCGGTATGGATCTCTTGGAGGTTTTCCTTCAGCGGCGCATCCAGCCTCTTCAAGCCCGAGACCATCCTATGTGGATGTATTCGGGTCTTGACGACTCCACTCGGATTCACCCGGAGGAGGTCAATGATGACACACTGGAGAAGTGGCTGTCGGGCATGACCGGAAACAAGGACAACCCTAGGGGAGCCAGGAGAGTTCCTCCATTCGACTAGTCCCATGTACCAGAGAAGGTCTGATTATGAGCTTCTGATTGTAATCTGAATTCACTCGCGCAGCTATCTATACTGCGTCGATTGACTTTATTCTTCCTGCTTTCTTTCAGGCCCTTATCGAAATGTATTCAATGCCCAACGGAGAGCAAGAGCAAGACCTGGAAGGAGAGGCGAGCGGCGGCGACAATGGCGAATGGTGTTCTGACGGTGAAGGGGACGAAGAAAGAGACGACTCGAGTGACAAAGACGAAGTCGAGTCGCCTCCTCGCAGGGAGAGGCGATCCAAGCTTGACCAAGAGCGACCGAGCGCCCGTGAAAAGGTGATTGCTCAGGCTGGTCAGTCTTCAAAGCGTGCTCGGACCTCTTCACCAACCCCAACTAAAAAAGCATCAAAGCATCCCAAAGTTGCGGAGCCGAAGCTTCAGAAGGTGCCGAAGATTAAGATTGACATCCCCGTCGCTTCTGCGTGAGTGTCTCCCTTTGTATTCACTCGACGCCCCGTGCTGTTTGTTTTTCTTGATTTAACCAGACGAACTTTGGAACTGGCAGCACTGCTACTTCCGGGACCTCAGCTTACAGGGACGAGGATGAGGTAATGGAGGATGCAGTCACTTCCAATCTGGGTATGATTTCTGCCATTCTCTCTTTATTTGGTCGACTCAACTGCAATATGTACCATTGGGTGATGTGATTTTGGCGATCGAACTTTGAACAGCCCCTAACATTATTCAACTCCCCGATGATGATGATGAAGAGCCCGAGAGGCCTTTGATGAGGAAAAATAGGCAAGCTCCTGCAAGCAAGGTGCCATAGTCGACGTCGAGGGCCGAACCAGTCAATCAGGACGCTGGTGATGCCAATCGGGGTTCTATCACTTTCACCATGCCATTGTCGAGTGCCTTGCCTTGTTCGTCGACTGCTCAGGACCCTGTCGACCCACCTTCAGTTTTTGCGACCCATCATGTCCCAGAGGATGAAGTGAATGCTGCCAAGGAAGCAATACGCCAGGCGGGCATTATGATGGAGAAGATAAAGACGGTGCGGGACTCTAGTCAGGCCGCCTACGACGCCAACTCGGCTCTCCAAAGCAACGTTCAGGTTAGTTGGTCACCGCTTTTTCTGGTAGGATATGCTATCTGAAGACTCTCTTTCCGAAAATCTTTGCATCTGTACACCCACTGGGTGCGTCGATTGAATTTTTGAACAAGTGGGGGCACACTAAGTGCACCCACTGGGTGTAGTCCCCGAGACTACGTTGGACTACTGGCAGTCGACTGTAGTCTTTGTATTTTAATTCTCTCGCTCGATGTGGTCTGGCCGCGTCCAGTGTAAACCGAACTCGTAGTTTGTCTCTTCTACTCGGTCTGGGCGAGTGGGATCAGAACCGGTGGGGGCACGCCAAGTGCACCCACTGGGTGTAGTCCCCGAGACCGCGGTCGACTGCTGACAGTCGACTGGGGTCTGAGTTCTATGGTCTGAGTTCTTCTTTCTCTCCCCCTTTTTTTTACTCCCTGCACTCGACTCCGGTGGGCCGGTCGAGTGGGATCATAACCGTTGGGGGCACGCATAGTGCACCCACTGGGTGTAGTCCCCGAGACAATGGTGGACTATGGGCAGTCGACCGTAGTCTTAGTATTTATTGTCTTTGTCATTTTTTGCTGCAAAATAACTTCTCCTCCCTGATTGCAGAAATCTTGTGATCTTGGAGCTCGCTTTGCTGACTTGGAGAAACAGCAGATCCAACTGAACCTTGACTTGGAATTGGCCAAGACAGAGCTGCAAAAGGCCAAGGTCGACGCCAATGGTAAGACGAGCTTGTCGACTGGTTTGTCTTAGGCTTGATTACCCTTCTGCTCTTTCTGAATCAAGCACCATTTCTTTGTAGAAAAACTAAGAGAAGCTCTCGCGAAGAAGGATCAGGATTTGGCTGCTGCTCAAAAGGAAGCTGACGACAGAACCGCTCTGGCTGAACAGAAACTGGCTTCGGTCGGCCAGTTGGAAGAAGAGAACACCAAGATGAAATCTGCTCTGAACAAAGCCAACAAGGAGTCCACGCGCTTGAAGAAGGACAATCTCAACCTGTACGAGAAGATGGAAGGCATCGCTCGCAGGAGGGATGATCTGGAGAGCTATCTGAGGAGCCTTGCCAAGAAGTTGTTCATCAAGCTTGAAGGTACACATTTTGTTCCGTCTGATGTTTTTTGTCGACTCAGCGTACGAAAATTGACTTGTCCTTGGATCGTGAATGCTGTGTTTTGTTAGAACTTCGAGGAGGAGACTGGGCGGATTGAGCCAGGTTTGGACCCAATCAATTCTCCCGTGAAAGATGAAACTGCCATGAATCTGCTCCGATTGGAATCCCGCATCGACGGTGTTGTGGACTACTTGGCTCGACTAAAGGTCGCCACGTCACGGATCGACACGGCACTTTGGCTAGAGGCCACACTCCAGAATGATCTTGAGTCCCTGATGACTCGACTTAACGAGATCCCTGATCGAGTGCAGGAGTGGAAGAAATCTTTTGCCCGGTGTGGTGCTGATGTGGCTCTGTCTTTGGTTCATGTCCACTTCAAGGAGGTGCGACAAGATAAGCTGGCAGCAATCAAGGTCGCCAACACCCAGAAGCATGATTTCCGATCTTTTATGGAGACTTTCATCACTGCAGCCACTCGCATCGCCGACGGTGTCGACCTGGACGAGTTCATCGAGCCTGCCAGTCCTCCTCCCGCGGAGTGAACAAACTTTTATGCCCTTAAATTTGCCTCGGAATGCCGAGTGGTTTTTGTAACTGTTAAACTCTTTCGGGCTGAATGCCCGAGCACTTCGATCTGTGGTCCGGAACCTTTATGATTTATCTGAACTTGGTTTATCGATGAATATCTTCATGAATCCTCCATCGAGTGAAACTCGTTCTTCACTCGAGACAACTTTTGTATTTGTGGCGCAGCTCCGAAGGAGAAGGTAGCATTCGACCTGCACCTCGTCATCCTTGCGGGTCGGTGATGGAGCGCATATTGTATTTGTGGCAAAGCTCCCATGGAGAAGGTGGCAGTCAACCTGCACCTCGTCGTCCTTGCGGAGTGGGATGGAGCGCAAGTTGTATTTGTGGCGAAGCTCCCAAGGAGAAGGTGGCAGTCGACCTGCACCTCGTCGTCCTTGTGGATTGAGATGGAGCGCACATTGTATTTGTGGTGAAGCTCCCAAGGAGAAGGTGGTAGTCGACTTGCACCTCGTCGTCCTTGTGGATTGAGATGTGTTTCGTACTTAGGCGAGTACTAGACTGCAGCTAAGACCCCGAGTGGGAGGCTGGCTCCCCACTCGGTAGGATTTTCAAATACTTAGGAGAGTACTGGACTGCAGCTAAGACCCCGAGTGGGAGGGTCGCTCACCACTCGGTAGGATTTTCAAATACTTATGCGAGTACCGGAATGCAGATAAGCCCCCGAGTGGGAGGGTCACTCACCACTCAGTAGGATTTTCAAATACTTAGGTGAGTACTCGACTGCAGCTAAGCCCCGAGTGGGAGGCTGGCTCCCCACTCGGTAGGATTTTCAAATACTTAGGCGAGTACTGGACTGCAGCTAAGCCCTCGAGTGGGAGGGTCGCTCTCCACTCGGTAGGATTT
>NC_041382.1:271372908-271394961 GCF_002162155.2 Triticum dicoccoides | reverse complement strand
TTGAGTGGGAGGGTCTCTCTCCCCTCGGTAGAATTTTTCAAATACTTAGGCGAGTACGGGACTGCAGCAAAGCCCCCGAGTGGGAGGGTCACTCTCCACTCGGTAGGATTTTTCAAATACTTAGGCGAGTACGGGACTGCAGCTAAGCCCCCGAGTGGGAGGCTGGCTCACCACTCGGTAGGATTTTCAAATACTTAGGCGAGTACTGGAATGCAGCTAAGCCCCCGAGTGGGAGGCTGGCTCACCACTCAGTAGGATTTTCTAATACTTAGGTGAGTACTGGACTGCAACTAAGCTCCCGAGTGGGAGGCTGGCTCACCACTCGGTAGGAAATTATTTTTACAAACTTAGGCGAAACGGATTCGCAGCTAAGCCACCCGCTGGGGGATTTCTCCCGCAAACAGAAACGATAACAATCACTGGGAAAATTATAACGCTCTTGTCCTTGATAAATAAACTACAAGAGTTTTTCTTATTACATCTCATCCGAGTGAGAATTCAAGTATAAAAGGGGCAGAGCGGCTCTGCATTCCAGGCTTGTGGCTCATCAATCTGGCGATCGACATTATAAAGGTGGTACGCTCCATTGCGGAGGACTCTGGTGACTATGAAGGGGCCTTCCCAAGTAGGAGCGAGTTTGTCTTGTTTCTGTTGATCCACTCGGAGGACCAAGTCTCCTTCTTGGAAGGCTCGACTCTTCACATTTCTGGCGTGGAATCGACACAAGTCTTGCTGATAGATGGTCGATCAGATCATGGCCATTTTTCCTTCTTCTTCCCACTCGACCATAAGTACCGTACTGACGACTTGTCCCGTGGCTGCGATGTAAAGCAGCAAAGGCTCTTTGCTGATTGGGGCAGCAAGCACCGGCTGGGTGGAGAGCAGAGCTTTGAGCTCTGCAAACGCTTCATCAGCTTCAGGAGTCCACCCGAACTTGTCGGACTTCTTCATCAATCGGTAAAGAGGCAATGCCTTTTCACCGAGATGAGAGATGAATCGACTTAAAGCGGCCAAGCAGCCAGTGAGCTTCTGGATGTCGTGCACTCGCACAGGACTTTTCATTCGGAGTATAGTACTGACTTTTTCTGGATTGGCGTCGATTCCCCGTTCGGAAACGAGAAAACTGAGTAGCTTTCCGCTAGGAACTCCGAATGTGCACTTTGATGGATTAAGCTTGATGTCATACCTCCTGAGGTTGGCAAAGGTTTCAGCAAGGTCAGTCAGCAGGTCGGAACCCTTCCATGACTTGACCACAATATCATCCATGTATGCTTCCAGATTTCGACTGTTTGAGTGAGCAAACACTTCTGAATCATCCTCATGAATGTGGCTCCGGCATTCTTGAGGCCGAATGACATGGTAACATAACAGAAGCACCCAAATGGAGTGATGAAAGCTGTTTCGATCTCGTCAGGTCCATATAGACGGATCTGATGGTACTCGAAATAGGCATCTAAAACAGATAGTCGCTCACATCCCGCAGTCGAGTCGACTATCTGGTCGATGCGGGGGAGAGGAAAGTGATCTTTCGGGCAGGCCCGATTGATATGTTTAAAGTCAATGCACATGCGAAGTGACTTGTCCTTCTTTGGGACCATGACAATGTTGGTGAGCCACTCGGAGTGGTAGATCTCTCGGATGAACTCTGCTGCTAAGAGCCGAGCCACCTCCTCACCAATAGCCTTTCTCTTCTGGACGGCGGACCGTCGGAGATGTTCTTTGATAGGTTTTACTTTTTAGTCGACTCGTAGGCGGTGCTCAGCCAGCCCCCTGGGAACACCCGGCATGTGAGAAGGCTTCCATGCGAAAATGTCCCAGTTCTCACGGAGGAACTGGATGAGCGCTTCTTCCTATTTGGAGTCGAGTGTTGTTGAGATATGAGTCGGAGCAGCACTGGGATCGGTCGGGTGAATCTGAGCCGGCTTCGTTTCGCCAGACGACTGGAAAGCTGATTCTATAGCGGGCTTCTTGGCTCGCAACAAATCACTCGGGTCTATGGTCTTCTGGTATTCCTGCAGCTCCACCACTGCCATCTGAGCATCAGCGATCTTTGATCCTTTCTGAAAACACTCTTCTGCTTTCTTCCGATTGCCCGTAACAGTGATCACACCTTTGGGACCAGGCATCTTCAATTTGAGATACACATAACATGGTCGAGCCATGAAGCGTGCATAAGCCGGCCTACCCAAAATAGTGTGGTAAGCACTCTGGAAATCTACAACTTCGAACATCAACTTTTCTTTGCGGTAATTCTTGGAATCAACGAAAACCACATCAAGAGCAATCTGGCCGAGTGACTCAGCCTTCTTTCCAGGAATGACTCCATGGAAACTCATGTTGCTGGTACTGAGTCTGGACATCGGAACGCCCATCCCTTTCAACGTCTCAGCATACAGTATGTTCAAACCACTACCACCATCCATCAAGACTTTGGTCAGTCGAGTGCCTTCAACAACTGGGTCGACCACCAAAGCATGCCTCCCAAGGGTAGCAATGTGCGTTGGGTGATCGGACTGGTCGAATGGGATGGCAGTCTGAGACCACTTCAGATAACTGGGTGTTGCCGAAGCAACCATATTCACCTCACAGTTGATAACTTTCAGTCGACTTTTGCTTTCAACATCAGCAAAAATCATCAGGGTGGAATTGACCTGGGGGTATCCATCATCACTGTCTTCCTTGTCCTCAACTTTGTCTGACTCCTTTTCCTTATCTTTGGGCTGCTTGCCGTGGAACTGCTGGATCAAGAGTCAACATTGTTGGGTGGTATGTTTTGGGTAAAAGAACTTACCATGTTCATCTTTCTTGGTGTGGATGTGACATGGCAAATCCAACACATCATTTCCGTCTTGGTCTTTAACTTTCTTGGGGTTCCAAGGTCCCTTGGGTTTCCCCTTAAACTTTCCTTGAGTTACAGCCAGGGCTTCCCCAGGAGCAGCTGGCTCGGCTTTCTGCTTCAGTTTTCGATTGGAATTCCCTCATCCGGTTTTCTTGAGCGACTGACTTGAGCTTGCCACTCCTGAGTCGATCCTCATCTTCACCATTACCGTACTTGGTGGCAATCTCCATCATCCTATTCAGAGACATATCTCCGGTTCGACCGAATTTCAGATTCAGTTCTCTGTACTTGACGCCTTCTTTGAAGGCACAGACTGCTTGGTGGTCAGGCACATTCTCTACCGTGTGATGTAACGTGATCCATCTCTGGATGTAATCTCTCAAGGTTTCATTCGGCTTCTTCATGCAAGACCGCAGTTCCGTCAGCCCTGCAGGTCGCTTGCATGTTCCTTCAAATGTGGTGACAAACACTCGGGCGAGACCTTCCCAAGTGTAAATGCTGCTGGGTGCTAACTGATTCAGCCACGCTCTGGCCGAGCCCTCCAACATGAGAGGCAGGTGCTTCATGGCCACTTCATCATTGCCACCGCCAATGTGGACGGCCACTCGGTAGTCTTCAAGCCAAGTATCGGGCTTGGACTCACCAGTGAACTTACTGACTCCAGTCACCAACCTGAAGTTGGGAGGAATCACAGCGGCCCTGATGGCTCTACTAAAGCACTCTGGCCCCGAAACTTGTACTCTACTGTTGGTAGGTGCATCTCTGTCGTGACCTTCTCGGTGAGCTCTGTTCCTGTCGACCAAACTTGAACAAGAATGGATCTCGCATCAAAGCCTGGTTCCCTGGGGTCGACTGGAATCCTTCGCCCAACACTATGAGGGCGCCTGTCATCCTGCTGTCGAGGCACATACGACCCACTCCTCGGGGGAGGGGTGGGCACTCGACGTTGATCGTCACGATCGAATCGGTGATCATAATGCTCATGGTTCTCGTACTGATTACGCTGGTCTCCGCGTCCCTCACGCCTCGGGGGCGATCTTGGGCTATGAGCCGACTGGACTGTGTCTGCAGCAACGGATCTGCTATGAATCCTGTTCCGCGACTGAGAAACAACAGAGTTTTGGTCTCCTGCTGCCCGGAGTAGCGCTCTGATCTGCAACAAGCCTCTACCGACCTCCGACTAGGAAGGCTGAATCGACTCTGCTATACGGGCCGCCACTGCTAAATTCTAAATCGAAGTTCGATATACCTGCGTGGGCAGAAAGAGCTGACGTCGACTGGATTCTGGAACCCGTTGTCGCGCACGCTCGTCGAGTGCTCGCTGGAGGTTCTCCAGTCGAGTGCGCTCGGCCAAGTTTGCTAGGCGCGCGTCCTCCAAGGCACGAGCCTCGGGGATTTCTCCAACGATAGGAGTGTGCAGCGCATCCATGTTCCGGCGACGAAGTTCTTCTTCTGCAGCGACGTGAGAGGCTCGGGGAGATATTCCTCATGGGGACGCGACGGGTCGCCTCCACCCGCGCCTCCGTTGGTGCTGGGAAAACCGGGAGGACTGGGCAGTCCATCGACCATCAGAACCTCCGCCGCCGGATCACAGCTGTCGCACTCGGATGCGGTCTCTGTGGAGCCAGTCGACAGGTCGAACAGGCCATAGAGGGATTCATCGGGCTCGATCACCGCTACTTGAGGGATGGCCGACTGGCGTGCCACCGCGTGTGTCACCCACCGCTAAAGTCTCGACCGACCGGAGCACTTGCGCCGGAGGGAAACAGGGAGGGAGGACAACATAGGAACCGACCGATAATGGGTCGACGGTTGCCGCATGAGGATGCCGCGGACGCACGTGCGAAAGTGCGTTGCCCGTGGACAGGGAGTGCGTCCACGTCAAGCGGAGCCTCCTGAAGCCAAGTGGAGTCGTCGGCAATGAACGTGAGCACGCCGAGACGGATCTCACGGCCCTCCACCAAAACTCCACCAAAAACCATGGTGATTTGGATCGGAAAAGATCGCAACTCCTCCAACAAATCACTAAAACACCTGCCCCACGGTGGGCGCCAACTGTCGTGGTTCTAAGTCTGACAGTAATGTAGGGGGGTAGGTATGGAGAGGCAAGACCTTAGCTATGGAGTAGTTGTAAGCACACGAGGTTTACGAGTTCAGGCCCTTCTCGGAGGAAGTAATAGCCCTACGTCTCGGAGCCCGGAGGCGGTCGACTGGATTATGTGTGTATGAATTACAAGGGTGCGAACCCTTTACACTGAGGAGGAGGGTGGCTTATATAGAGTTCGCCGGACCCCTCCGGCCCTCAGTTGTGCAGGGTTTTAAATACATTAAGGTCGGACGTTACTGGTAACGCCCCTAATAAAGTGCTATGATGATCATAAAAGCTACTTAATAACCGACTGTTAGCGTGTGGAGTACCTTTAGGCTCCTAGCCGTCGAGCGGTTGTATCTTGGTCGAGTGATTGCTTCTTGGTCGAGTGTCTTCGAATCTGTCGAGTGGAACACCTCCAAGTCGATTGAAAGGTGATTTCTTCTAGAGATGTCCTTGGGTAGGGCAGTTGGGACAGGTCCATGACCCTACCCTAGGTACATAGCTTCATCAGGAGCCAACGTAACCCAAGTTGCCAAGGGACGGCCCCGCACGGTGCTCTGGGTTGGACCAACACTTAGAGAAGCACTGGCCCGGGGGGGTTAAAATAAGATGACCCTTGGGCTGGCCGACCCAAGGGAAAGAAAAAGGCTAGGTGGCAAATGGTAAAACCAATATTGGGCCTTGCTGGAGGAGTTTTATTCAAGGTGAACTGTCAAGGGGTTCCCATTATAACCCAACCGCGTAAGGAACGCAAAATTCGGGAACATAACACTGATATGACGGAAACTAGGGCGGCAAGAGTGGAACAGAACACCAGGCATAAGGCCGAGGCTTCCACCCTTTACCAAGTATCTAGATGCATTAATTAGATAAGAGATATTGTGATATCCCAACAAGTAAACATGTTCCAACAAGGAACAACATCTCCATGTTCTAACAAGGAACAAACTTCAATCTTCACCTGCAACTGACAACGCTATAAGAGGGGCTGAGCAAAGTGGTAACATAGCCAAACAACGGTTTGCTAGGACAAGGTGGGTTAGAGGCTTGGCTTAACAATATGGGAGGCATGATAAGCAAGTGGTAGGCATCACAGCATAGGCATAACAAAAGAGCGAGCAACTAGCAAGCAACGGTAGAAGTGATTTCGAGGGTATGGTCATCTTTCCTGAAATCCTGCAAGGAAGAAGAACAAGTCCATGAAGAAGAGAAATGGACGTAGTCGAACGGTTCCTCACAATCAAAACATTACCGGAACCAACCCGAAGAAGCAACACTGGAAAGAAGCACACAACATAGTAAAGAACCAACACATGAACATGGCATGATATGCGGGATGCGGTATGCGGTGCATATGCATGATTTGGAAAGGAATGATTGAACCTGGACTCAACTTGGAAATCCAAGAGTGCGACTGGAAAGATTAGTTGATTCCGGTCGAAATCAATCTAAAAATTACCGGAATCGGATGCACGGTTTGGAAATGGCAAGTGAAACAAATATGGCAACGGCCTGCGACAATCAGCAAGTAGCCTTCTAAATGTATCAAGATAAATATGCCACGACACTCAAACATGGCAACAAAAAACATGGCAGGGATCCACTCATGAAGCTTGAAAAAAGATGAACGCTGAGCTACGGCTAATTCACTCATTAACAGGTTCAAACAAGCATGGCAAAAGTGCAAATGATAACAGGTTTCAGACTTAGTGAAATTAACACAAGTCTTGAATTTATCATCAGGAAGCACACTTTAGAGCATGAAAACTACATGCTACGTGAACATATCATGGTAAAGCAAGGCATGGCCTGAAACTACTCTAAGCATATAACAAAAGTCCCTTAGTGACCTTGAGCCAAAAGGGATCAGAAAATACAATTGCAAGCATGTGAACATGGCAAAAACATAAACAAATTCAGACTTAGAGAAAAACTGGAGCATGCAAAACAGTTAACGAGTAGGCATGTTTACGAGCTCGATGCACTCACTACAGAGCATGGCATGACAAACTAAGCATACACCCATCAAGAAGACATGGCATAGAAGTTAGACATGGCAAGAACAAGAACATAGCATGCACGGATCAATAGCAACATCCTCGGCAAAATTGCTAAACATGTCAACAATCTGCCAGGATCATTTTATAGCAAAAGTAGAGCTCGATTGACTCAAGCTAGGTTGCTCCATAAATGCAAACAAAGACATTGATGGATAGAGCACCACAATATTAACAAAACATCCTTACTTATCATCCTCAAAAGAGGCGCGGATCACTAGGAAACAACATGGACATATGGCATATCGACAAAAACAGAACAAGGACTTAGTGAAAGAAATCAGCATTAACGATTACGCTACTTTGCAAGCTTGTGCTAGTCACCAAAAACATCACAAAAATACATGGCAAGCACCTCTGTAAAGATGGCATGGCATATAACAAAACACATGTAGAGCTTAGGATCATAGCATGCACACATTAATCATGGCAAAAATGGCAATATGCCATTTGCTGAAACAGATCTGACAAATTCATCACATAGCCCTCTTCCAAAGACATTTCCGGCATCGAGATGAGCTCAAATGAAAACGTTGCAATGAGATGAAATGATTTATTCGTCGAGGCAAACATTTTGATATGCTACACGCACGAAACGGAACTACGGATGATGAGTTATGAGCGATGGAAAATGCATAAAAATATCTGCAGATCTGGGACTTAGTGAAAAAAAGGATCCGAGCGTCAGATAGTTAAACAACGCACGGGGCGGGGAATAGGGCATCTCACCATGTGGGCTTCGGTCCAGGACGCTGGCGAAGTAGGCCGACCGAGATGGGCCAACGAGCTGGGCCTGGGAGGCCAAGGCGGGGAGGAGGCCCACGCGGGCGCTCGGCGTCCCTCTCCCGACCCCGATCGGGAGTGGAGAGATAGGGAGACGGCGGTCCATGGTGGCGCCGGCGAGGACGTAGGAAGGCGGGGATCCGATCTCCGGCGACATGACGAGGGCGCCGGCGGGATCTGGCAGTTTGAGGCGCGGGCGCCCGAGGCAGCCGAGCGCGGCTCCCAGATCTGGTGCTTGACCGGCGCGGCGGAGCGACGAGGCCAGCCGGCAAGGCGGTGGCCGGAACCTCGCCGGGGCGGCGGAGGCGGCGGCCGCGGGGCGCCCAGGGTGACGGGGACGAACAGGCGGCGGGGCGGGGAGGCGGCGGCGCAGGTCTGGGCCCGCGCGGGCCCACGATGGGCTCCACAGGCCGGCGGCAGTGGAACGGCAGCGGTGGACAGGTGGCAGCGCGCGATTCGCTGCGGCGGGCGGTTGGACATGTCCGGCCACCGGGCAGACATGTCCGGCGGCGCGTGGAGGAGGAGGTTAGGGTTTCATCCGCGAAAATTTCGGGGGAGGCCACATATTTATAGGTAGAGGGAGTTAGGAGAGTCCAAATGAGGTGCGGTTTGCGACCACACGATCGTGATCGAACGACCGAGATGATGGAACATGTTTAGGTGGGTTTTGGGCCACTATGGAAGGGTGTTGGGCTGCAACACACAAGAGGCCTTTTTGGTTCCTCGGTTAACCATTGGAGTATCAAACGAAGTCCAAATGGCACGAAACTTAACAGGCGGTCTACCGGTAGTAAACCAAGGACGCATGACAAGTATCGGTCCAATCCGAAAATGTTTAACACCCGCACACGAAAAGAGGTAGAAAGGGACACCGGGTGACATAGGAGCGTCGGATTGCAAAACGGATAACGGGGAAAATGCTCAGATGCATGAGACGAACATGTATGCAAATGAAATGCATATGATGACATGATATGCAATGCATGACACGCAAGCAATGACAACGCAACAACAACGAATAACTGGAGGACACCTGGCACATCGGTCTGGGGCGTTACACTTTTCTTCCCAACAAGAGATGTCTCCATGTTAAAAGAGCATGGACAACTGCCGCCAACTCAAGGTCATGAGTGGGGTAGTTCTTTTCTCTGGGCTTCTACTGGCGAGAGGTATAGGCCACAACTTTCTTCTTTTGCATCAACACAACACCAAGACCTTGAAGGGAAGCATCACAGAAAACCTCGAATGGTTTGGATTAATCAGGAGGAGTCAGAACTGGAGCTATGACTAACTTCTCTTTGAGGGTGTTGAAAGCGATGTCACATTCAGGCGTCCAGACATACTTCACATGCTTTTGGAGAAGCTTGGAAAGAGGCTTCGCGATCTTAGAGAAATTCTCAACGAACCTTCGACAATAGCTTGCGAGCCCAAGAAAACTGCGGAGTTGCTTCACACTCTGAGGTGGTTCCCAATTCACAATTGCAGACACCTTCTCAGGATTAACAGCTATGCCCTTGGCGGAGATGATATGCCTAAGGTAGAGAACCTCATCGAGCCAAAACTCACACTTTGAAAATTTCGCATAGAACTGATGTTCTCCGAGTTTGTCCAGCACCAATCTCAAGTGATTGGCATGATCCTCCTTGTTCTTGGAGAAGACCAAAATGTCATCGAGATAGACCAAGACGAAGTCATTTGTGTAGGGGTTGAAGATGAAGTTCATCATGCGAGAGAATGTTGGAGGAGCGTTGACAAGGCCGAAAGACATGACAGTGTATTCATATGAACCATAGCTTGTCCTGAAAGCTGTCTTGGGGATGTCTTGTTCACGAATGCGAATCTGATGATAGCCCATATGGAGGTCAAGCTTGGAGAATACTTCAGCACCCTTGAGTTGTTCGAAAAGCTCATTGATATTGGGAAGTGGGTCCTTGTTCTTTATGGTCTTCTTGTTCAATGGATGGTAGTCGACACAAAGTCGGTCCGTTCCATCCTTATTCTTGACAAAAAGAACACCACAACCCCATGGAGAAGAACTTGGTCGGATGAGACCCATACGCTCTTGAATATCGAGTTGTTTCTTCAGCTCCTTCAACTCTTCTGGTCCATGCTTGTAAGGACGTTTGCAAACAGGTTCCGTGCCAGGGTCGAGATCAATGACGAATTCAACTGGCTGGTGAGGAGGCATTCCTAGAAGCTCTTCTGGAAAGACGTCTTGATATTCACAAACGACTGGAATCTGAGAGATGGCATCCAACTCGCCCTTCTTGTTGAGAGAAATCAGTCGAATGGTATCGTCACGAGCGGCAAACACAATCACATCCTCAGACGAATGTGTCAATTGAATCTGCCCAGCAGCACAATCAAGCTGAGCCTTGTGCTTAGAAAACCAGTTCATTCTGAGAATAAGATCAATATCCGAGTCACCAAGAACATTAGGAGAAGACTGAAACTTATAGTCGCCCATCTTGATAGACACATCCGGAACAAAAACTCGAGAAGTCATTTGTCAGGCCGGAGAAACAATAGACAAAGGTCTCGGCAAAACTTGAGTAACCAAATCATGCATAGCCACAAAGGTCTTGAAATGAAAGAATGTGATGCACCAGTATCAAAAAGGACTTTTGCAGGGATATCGTTAACAGGAAGGTTACCCATGATCACTTTTGACGAGTCCTCTGCCTGAGCTGCGTTCATCATGTTAACCTTTGCAAACTTGGGATTATGCTTGACCATTGCATTGCTAGCAGATCACACAGGAGGAGGAGGAAGACGCCTCTGGTTGAAGCATTTGTTTGCATAGTGACCCTTCTGCAGACACTTGTTGCATGTGACCTCTGAGAGCGGACGGTGATACGGAGCACTTGACCTTGGAGCATGAGACGAAGTCTTGTTCTGAAAGCCTGGGTGGGTGGGTGGGTGGGAAGATCCATTGCCACCTTTGCTCTTCTGCTGATTAGGCTGATGGAACGGAGGAGGAGGAGGAAACCAATATTTTTGCTGCTTAGCTGCCACTTGAATTGAGGAAGAAGGAGTTGCATCCCTGACTCTCTTCTTAGAAGCATCGCACTTGAGCTGAGCAGCCTCTTGCTTTAGTGGCATATTGTAGAACTCATCATACTTTTTCGGTTCAAAAAGCATGAGGGCTAGTTGAAGATCTTCTTTGAGGCCACCTCTGAACTGATAAATCATGCTCTTCTCGTCAGGGACGTCTTGCTTAGCGAAATGAGCGAGCTTCTGGAACATGATGTTTTATTGGTAAACAGACAAGCTGCCTTGCTTCAGATTGCGGAACTCCTCACGCTTGCTCTCAACAACACTCTGAGGAATGTGGTGAGCTCTGAAGTCTTGGCAGAATTCATCCTAGGTAATCACACGACCTCCTCTAGAATCTTTGTATTGTTGATACCACTCTGCAGCTTGGTCTTTGAGTTGGAACGAAGCAAACTTGACAAAGTCCTCAGGCCTGACGTTGCTGCACTCGAAATGTTTGCATATATCCACGAGCCAATCATCAGCGTCTGTGACCTCGACACAGTTACTGAAGGTCTTTGGCTGGTTTGCGAGGAACTGGTTGAGGGTAGAAAACTGATTTTGATTGTTGCCATTGCCTTGATTTCCTTGGTTGCGCTCTTGCAAGAGTTGCATACTCAGCTGCGTGTTAGCGTTGGTAGCGGCCATCACGGCTTTCCATGCCTCCGGAGGTGGAGGTGGTGGCAGTGGTTCTTGATTTTGACGCGTTGGAGGAGCCATCCTGAAGAGGGTGACATCCGTTAGCATCTTAATAGACATATATTCAAGCTGAATCAAATGGATCGAAATTGCAACATAAAGCCTTAACATTCGAACAAGAATGAACGAATGAATTCCAAATTAAATGGTCACACTTCCATAAACTGAGAAGCCACTTAGATAGAGGTAGATGAATAAAACACCAAGATTCGGACATGAACAAATACATGGAAAGGATTACCCAATCACAAACAAAATATCCGCGGAAGAAATACTAGAGCTACAAGAATTCCCACCTATGAAACTCCTAAAATTTTCCAGTTATGCAGTCAGGTGTTTGGGATACAGGGGAGCATAATATCTCACCCAAAACTAGCAAATCCTACATCCAGCTATATCCATCCTTCAACACATAACCAAGAAACCTTTGGAAATCATTTACGTAAACCTTCAAAAAGCATCCGTTATACGAGTTATGGCAATACTCCCGAACTCCTGCCCCAGTACTGCGTGGCATCGAGGTATCTCACCAACAACTGCATAAAAGAGATTTTCGATGTCGGTGAAACTCAGGTATTCCAGAATAGCAATGCTAAAATTGTGATGACAACACCTCGGAGCTCAACTCCCCGGGACACTGCCACAACCCCTAAATGTCAGGAGGCACCAAGAACAATGTTCTCGTCACAAAACTATCGAAACATTCCAAGATACCCGCGTGATCCTAAATCATTTTAGTGAAATTTGAGAAGAGAAGAGTCAAAACTCTACGTCAGGATGCCTCACCAGAGCGACGAAGGAACCGAGGAGTAAAAAGAATCCTACTCTCCGATATATATAATCTTATAAGACTCAAAACATTTTTCTAGAGTCAACAACGCCAGCGATTCGATCAAGCAGGGGGCTCCTAAGTCGGGAAGGCTCTGATACCAACTTGTAACACCCATGATGCGGCTATATCTCCCACATGTCGGAGCACGACTTAGAGGCATAACCGCATTGTAGGCAATGTAGCAAGAGGGGTAATCTTTACACATCCCATGTACTGAATAAGAAAGAGGTACATAGTTGGCTTACAATCGCCACTTCACACAATAACATAAATATAGCTTTACAATCATCCATATACAATCAAGGTCCGACTACGGAACCAAAATAAAGATAACCCCAAATGCATAAGATCCCCGATCGCCCCAATTGGGCTCCACTACTGATCGTCTGGAAAAGAAACGTAGTATCGTCCTGAGTCCTCATCGAACTCCCACTTGAGCTCAGTCGTATCTCCTAGAATGGTATCATCGACACCTGCATCTGGTTTCGGAGGTAATCTGTGAGTCACGGGGACTCAGCAAACTCACACCCTCGTGATCAAGACTATTTAAGCTTATAGGTAGGGAAAAGGTATGAGGTGGAGCTGCAGCAAGCACTAGCATATATGGTGGCTAACATATGCAAATGAGAGCGAGAAGAGAAGGCAAAGCAAGTTTGAGAATCTATGATCAAGAAGTGATCCTAGAAATACTTACGTTCAAGCATAACCCGAGACCGTGTTCTCTTCCCGGACTCCACTGAAAAGAGACCATCATGGCTACACACGCGGTTGATCCATTTTAATTAAGTTAAGTTTCAAGTTTTCTACAACCGGACATTAACAAATTCCCATCTGCCCATAACCGCATGCACGGCTTTCAAAGTTCAATTCCCTGCAGGGGTGTCCCAACTTAGCCCATCACAAGCTCTCACGGTCAACGAAGGATATACCTTCTCCCAGGACGACCCGATCAGACATGGAATCCCGGTTACAAGACATCTCGACAATGGTAAAACTAAACCAGCAAAGCTTCTCGAATGTGCCGACAAATCCCGATAGGAGCTGCACATATCTCGTTCTCAGGGCACACCGGATAAGCAATCCGTACAACTAAAACCTACCCTCGAGTTTCCCCGAGGTGGTGCTGCAAGGGGCTCTAGTTTGGACCAACACTCAGAGGAGCACTGGCCCGGGGGTTTAAAATAAAGATGGCCCTTGAGTCTGCAGAACCCAAGGGAAAAGGCTAGGTGGCAAATGGTAAAACCAAGGTTGGGCCTTGCTGGAGGAGTTTTATTCAAGGCGAACTGTCAAGGGGTTCCCATTATAACCCAACCGCGTAAGGAACACAAAATCAAGGAACATAACACTGGTAGAACGGAAACTAGGGCGGCAAGAGTGGAACAAAACACCAGGCATAATGCCGAGCCTTCCACGCTTTACCAACTATATAGATGCATTAAAGTATAAAAGATATAATAAAGATATCCCAACAATAAATATGTTCCAACAAGGAACAAACTCCAATCTTCACCTCCAACTAGCAACGCTATAAGAGGGGCTAAGCAAAGCGGTAACATAGCCAAACAACATTTTGCTAGGACAAGGTGGGTTAGAGTTTTGACATGGCAATATGGGAGGCATGATAAAGCATGTGGTAGGTATTGCAGCATAGGCATAGCAATAGAGCGAGCAACTATCAAGCAAAGATAGAAGTGATTTCGAGGGTATGGTCATCTTGCCTACAAAGTTCTCCGAGTTGACGTCAGCTTGATCCTCGTAAGCGTTCTCAATGGGTTCCTCGATCACGTACTCGTCTCCCGTCTCTACCCAAAGCAAGAACACAAGCAAAAGGGAACCAAGATCAACCACGGTGTAATGCGCAAGCATCATGATGCAAAACATGGCATGATATGCGGGACGTGATATGCAATGCATATGCATGCTTCAGAAAGGAAAGATTGAACCAGGCCTCAACTTGGCAAACCAAGAGCGCCGCTAGAAAGTTGAGTTGATTTCGATCCAAATCGATATAAAGATCACCGGAATCGGATGCACGGTTTCCAAATGGCAAGCAAAATAAAAATGGCACTAAGCTGTGATTAACATCACGATGCCATCTAAATGCATCATGAAAAATAAGCTACTACACTCTAACATAGCAACAAAGCACATGGAAGTGATCCACTCAAGATGCTTGACAAAATAGGAACACCGAGATATGGCTAAATCACACAATAGTAGTTTCAAACAAGCATGGAAAAAGTGCAAAATATATCAGGTTCACAGACTTAGTGAAAATAACAACATGTCAGGAATTAACATCAGGAAGCAATGTTTAGAGCCAGATAACAACAAGCTACATTAACATATCATGGCAAAGCAAGGCATGACATGAAACTACTCAAAGCATATAACAAAAGTCCCTTACTGACCATAAGCCAAAAGGGATCAGAAAATACAATGACAACCATGTAAACATAGCAAGTTTCGTTATCAAATTCAGACTTGCAGAAAACTGGACATGGCAGAAACAGAGTTACGCAGGCATGTTTGCGAGCTTGATGCACTCACCACAAGGCATTGCATGACAAAATAAACATACACCTAGTAAGAAGACATGATCAAGTTGCTAAACATGGCAATAACCAACTCATAGCATGCATGGATCAACTACAACAACCTCGGCGAAGTTGATTAACATGTAAACAATCTGCCAGGAACATTTTATAGCAAAAGTAGAGCAAGATTGAGTCATGCTAGTGTGCTCCATAATTGCAAACAAAGACATGGATGGATAGAACATAACAATATCTGGCAACAAGAATACATGGCACAAAAATACATGGCACAAAAATATCATCAAGGAAATGACTTAGAAGAATTCTAAGTCCCTGAAATCAGCAACATCACGAGAGCTACTTTGCATGATTGTGCTAGTCACCACAATTATCACAAAAATACATGGCATACACCCCTGTAAAGATGGCATGGCATAGCCCAAAACACATGTAGGGCTCAAGTTCATAGGAGGCACACATTAAACATGGCAAAAATGACAAATGTCCATAATCTGTTAAGAATCAGAAACTAACATTACATAGCACTCTTGCAACAGCATTTAGGGCCTCGAGATTGACTCAAATGAACATGGTGCAATGGAATGAAATGAAGTGCACATCCAGACGAACAATTTCATATGCTACACGCCCAAAACGGAGCTACGGATGCAAAGTTATGATGTGATGAACAATGCTAAAAATATTAGGGACATAGGCAGAAAACGGGGTCAACCTAATTTTCGGATCTGGATCTAGGAACGGATTTCGATGTTGGCCGGAACAGTAGCTGCGGGGTTGCCGGAGTTCTGCGAGGTGGCCGGAGAAGGTGGAGGGGGCCGGTGAGGTCTCCGGCGAGGTGGTGGCGTCCGCGGGCAAGGAGGAGGCCGGTCGAGCGACGACGGAGAAGGAGGCCGGCGATGGCGCGTGCGGTGGCCGGCGACATGGCGGAGGCGGGTGACGACGTGCTCGGGCAGCGGAGGGGGCGAGCCGGGCGGCGGCCCGGTTTGGGCCCGTCAGGGCCCGAATCTGGGCTAGCGGGCCCGCGCGGTTAGTGGCGAAGTGGGCGCGCAGCGGCGGCAAATCCAGCGCTGACACGTGGCGGCGCTGGAGGAGGCGGACACGTCCGGCCGGTGGGGAGGAAATGTCTGGCGGCGCGAGGGGAAGTAGGTTAGGGTTTCATCTGCAAATTTTGGGGGGATGTACCTATTTATAGATAGAGGGAGCTAGGAGACTCCAAATGAGGTGCGGTTTACGGCCACGCGATTGTGATCGAATGACTGAGAGGATGGAGGAGGTTAAGTTGGGCTTTGGGACACTTTGGAGAGGTGTTGGGATGCAACACACACGAGGCCTTTACGGTTCCTCAGTTAACCGTTGGAGTATCAAACGAAGTCCAAATGGCACGAAACTTGACAGGCGGTCTACCGGTAGTGTACAAAGGCCGCTTGGCAAGTCTCGGTCCAATCCGAGAATGTTTAACACCCGCACACGAAAAGAGGCAAAAGGGGACGCCGGAGGACATAGGAGTGCCGGAATGCAAAACGGACAACGGGGAAAATGCTCGGATGCATGAGACGAACACGTATGCAAATGCGATGCACATGATGACATGATATGAGATGCAAGACAAGGACAAAAACAAAACGAAGACAAAACCCAACCACGAGGGAATATCATAACTTAGTGCCGAAAATGGCAAGAGTTGGAATACAAATATGGCAAGTTACATATGGGGCGTTACAGGTCGGTACATCGGAGAAGGCGATAAAGTGAGAATGCTTTTTCTCCTAGTCTGGAGATAAAGCGGCTTAAAGCTGCCACGCATCCGGCTAGTTTTTGGACCTGTTTAAGGTCCATTGGTGTAGCCAATTGTGACAAAGCTCGGATTTTGGCTGGATTTGCCTCAATTCCTCTATTGGAAATGATGAATCCCAGTAGTTTTCCAGCGGGAACGCCGAAAACACATTTTTCCGGATTGACCTTAATGTCGTATGTTCGGAGGTTGTCGAATGTGAGAAGCAGGTCGTCTATTAAAGACTCGACGTGCTTAGTCTTCATGACGACGTCAGCTACCTATGCTTCAACTGTCTTGCCAATTTGTTTCTCCAAGCATGTTTGAATCATGCGTTGGTTGTGGCACCGGCGTTTTTAAGCCCAAAGGGCATAGTGTTGAAGCAAAAAGGTCCATATGGGGTGATGAATGCTGTTGCGGATTGATCAGACTCCTTCATTTTAATTTGATGGTATCCGGAGCATGCGTCGAGGAAACACAGTGAGTCATGTCCTGCAGTTGCATCAATAATCTGATCGACGCGGGGGAGGGGGAAGGGATCCTTAGGGCAAGCCTCATTGAGGTCTTTGAAATCGACGCACAAGCGCGGGGGTTTTTCCTTCTTTGGCACCATCACCAGGTTTGCTAGCCAGTCCGGGTGTTTTATTTCTCCGATGAATTCGACCTCGATTAAATTGGCTAGTGTGACGCCCCGAGACAGTTGCGCTAGGTATCTTCTAGTTATTCGTTATTGTTGTCTTGTCATTTGCTTGCGTGTTGCATTTTGCCATGTCATTATGTGCATTGCATCATCATGTTTTCAAAACATGCATCCGTCCGGGTCTCCCCATTCTCTCTGTTGTCCGTTCTGAGCGCAACCACACTCGCACGCACCCGCAGCATGTCTGAAATATTATTTTATAAGTGGCCGGAAAATGTTCTCGGAATGGTTTGAAAGTTGGCGTCCGGTGTTGTTATGTTGTAGGTAGGACGCCCGCCAAGTTTCATCGCTTTGGGAGTCTGTTTGACGCCCCAATGGATAACTATAGCGACATATAGTCGGTCAAAACATTGGACGTTTTCGGTCTCCGAAAACTGTTGCCGGGATTTCCCTCTCTTTCCTCCCGAGACTGTCTACACCGTGCACTACCTACCGCCAGGCCCAACCTAACCTCTCTCGTCAACACGCGGCCCTGCTCGCACGTGCGTCTGAAAGCTGTCCCGGACCCGACCCGGGTTGTCGTTACCGATGGGTTCGGATCATCCCCAAACATCTACAAAACATCTTCGGTTTCTTCTTTGACTCTCCTAACCTAATTATGTTGGAATGTCCGATTACGATCGGAGGGACCTAACCGCCCTAAACTGATCTGAATTGCTATATATAGTGTCCTCTTTGTCCATTTCTAGACAAACCCTAGATACTAGGCAGTTGTCCACCGCGCCGTCACCAGCAGCATCTTCCTCGGGATCCCACCCGAGCCAACCCACGCGTAGCCAACCTTCCTATCTCGTTTTCCCCAATCCACCAAACCAGATCTAGCCCCTCCTATCAGTCCTGACCACCAGATCATGCATCTAACGGCCAGGAGAGCCCCCTGAGCTCCCGCAACCGCCAGCAGTCAGCTGCGTGCCCGCTTGAGAGGAGCCCGAGGCCTCCACGCTGGAGCCACGAGCGCCACCACCGCCGTTTGGAGCGCCGCTGTTGCAGGAGATGAGTGCCCCACTGCCCATGCTTCTTCTCCCTATCCTCTCGTTCGTTTCTCTTGGGTCTCTAGCTCCCTGCCTTCAAGTCTCTCTCGTTCTCTGCACAGGAGCCCCATGGTGCCGCCGGCCATCAAGATCGTCGCCCACCTCATGATCCCCGCGGATCTCGTTGCCAGAGTCCCATGCCCCGTTGGAGCTACTTCATCCATGGCACCGCCCTTGCCTCATCTTGGCTAGTGGATCCGAATGCCCAAGACCGTGTCGCCCCGGATCTCCTCCGTCCTCACCCATCATGCTCTGTCGTCGCCATCAGCGGGCTCGAAGACGATGCCATTGACTCCCCATGCTCGAAGCCCTGCCGCACCGCGATTGGACCAGCCTTGCTAGGAGTCGCTCGCTTGTCGTCTCGCTGCCCGCGTCAAACCGTCCCCTGCCTTGCTCGCCTGCAGTCGTTGCCGCGTCGTGCTCTGCATCGAGCTCGCGCGAGTCGTCGAGCGCCCAGCATCCGCGTTGACCACATCGGTCAGGTCCGGTGGGCCGCGCTGCTTCCCCGTCTGCCCAGTGCGCCCCCTCTCCCAAGGCCCAGCGCGATCACGGCCCAGTTCCGTGCGTTTTGCCAGCCCATGTGAGCAGCAGCCCCTCCTCTCTATCGGGCCAGCCAGATTCGGACCGCTTACGTATTTTTTTCAGATATGCGTTTTTAGCGTTGTCCAGAGACCACCAGTTTTATAGAAAAGTCCTCTTACTTCATGCATTTAAAATGTTTTAGATATGAAAAATGACTAGAATTTCATCTAGTTTCATAATATGCCACTTTCATCCATGTTTGAAATGTTAAAAATGATGTTTGCTTATATTTTGCTCAAATGCCATGCTAAGATGGTTTATTTCATATCTAATTAACCGTAGCTCCGAATTTAATAAACTTTATATGTAGATGGGGTAGAAAAATGCCTAGTTTAACATGGTGGCAGTACTTTGCATGTTTAACAACTCTAAAATATGGTTTAGGGTAGAACAGTACCAAATCTAAAATATGCACATGAGGATTTTTCCGGACTTGTTGCTTGTTGTTCCGGCCTCATTTAAACTTGCCTAGATAGATAGTTTTCATATGCTTCAACTCTTGCCATGTTTAACAACATTTAATATTATTGGGTACCTAAACGAGAGAGAACTAAATAAGTCATGTGGTGTTTCATCAATATGCAACTCGTTGAATATTGAGCTCCACTTAACTTGTAGTTTTGCTTGTGCACTTTGCCATGCCATGCCTCATTAAACCGGACATGCATCATACTTGGTTGTGCATCATGCCATGTTTATGTGATGGTTGTTTACTATGTTGCTTGCTTCTTTCCGGGTTGCTTCTCTCGTTAGCTTCGGTTTCGGAGTTGTGAGGATCCGTTCGACTACATCTGTTCATCTACTTCATGGACTCGTTCTTCTTCCTTGCGGGATCTCATGCAAGATGACCATACCCTCGAAATCACTTCTATCTTTGCTTGCAAGTTGTTCGCTCTATTGCTTTGCCACGCTACCTACCACTCACTATATCATGCCTCGCATATTGCCATGTCAAGCCTCTAACCCTCCTTTCCTAGCAAATTGTTTTTTGGCTATGTTACCGCTTTGCTCAGCCCCTCTTATAGCGTCCGACATCCCGATAGGAGCTGCACATATCTTGTTCTCAGGGCAACACCGGATGAACACTATGTACAACTAAAACCAACCCTCAAGTTTCCCCGAGGTGGCGCATTGGGCGGTCTTGCTGGTCTTGTTTTACCATTGTCGAAATGTGTTGTAACCGGGATTCCGAGTCTGATCGAGTCTTCCTGGGAGAAGTAATATCCTTCGTTGACCGTGAGAGCTTGTGATGGGCTAATTTGGGACACCCCTGCAGGGTTTGAACTTTCGAAAGCCATGCCCGCGGTTATGGGTAGATGGGAATTTGTTAATATCTGGTTGTAGAGAAATTGACATTTAACTTAATTAAAATGAATCAATCGCGTGTGTAGCCATGATGGTCTCTTCTCGGCGGAGTCCGGGAAGTGAACACAGTTCTTGTGTTATGCTTGGACGTAAGTAGTTTCAGGATCACTTCTTGATCACTTCTAGTTCAAGACCGTTGCGTTGCTTCTCTTCTCGCTCTTATTTGCATATGTTAGCCACCATATATGCTAGTGCTTGCTGCAACTCCACCTTACTACCCCTTTTCTACCCATAAGCTTAAATAGTCTTGATCTTGCGGGTGTGAGATTCCTGAGTCCTCATGACTCACAGATACTTCCAAACAGTTGCAGGTGCCGATGATACCAGTGCAGGTGAGCAACCCAGCACAAGTGGGAGCTTGATGAAGATCTTGATCGTTGTTTTCGTTTCGTTTCCTGTTGATCAGTAGTGGAGCCCAGTTGGGATGATCGGGGATCTAGCATTTGGGGTCATCTTTCTTTATTTTGGTTCCGTAGTCGGACCTTTGATTGTACTTTGGTTGATGTAGGTTTAACTTGTATTTGTGTGAAGTGGCAATTGTAAGCCAACTCTTTATCCCTTTCTTATTCAGTACATGGGATGTGTAAAGATTACCCCTATTGCGACATGCCTACCATGCGGCTATGCCTCTAAGTCATGCCCCAACATGTGGGAGATATAGCCGCATTGTGGGCATTACAGCTAGCTCCTCCCCCATAGCTTGTCGTTTGGGTTCGGAAAAGCGCTGTAGTGTTTGCTTGACTGGTTTATATCCCTTCAATATGTCGAGGTTGTGTTTGGCCAACCTGCATGGGATTCTTGACATATCAGAAGGGTGCCAGGCAAATATGTCCCAGTTCACGCGCAGGAATTCTCGTAGCGCGGCTCAAATATGTCCCAGTTCGCGCGCAGGAATTCTCGTAGCGCGGCATCACCCGTTGGGTCTAGCTGTGCCCCGATGGATGCTGTCCTCTTGGGGTCCGTCGGGTGGACTTGAAATTTGACTATTTCATCTGCTGGTTTAAAGGAGCTGGATTTGGGTCGCTTGTCCAGGATTACGTCATCCTTGTCCACCGTAGAGCGCAACACCGTTAACTCTTCAGCAGCGAGGGCTTCAGATAGTGCCTCGAGGGCCAGGGATGTGGTTTTGTTTTCGTCCCGGAGGGCTATGTCCGTATCACAAGCGAGACTGATAATACCATTCGGCCTGGGCATCTTGAGCTTCATATACCTGTAATGAGGTATAGCTTGAAAGCGTGTGAATGCGTCTCGCCCCAATAGAGTGTCATATCCACCATTGAAAGGGGCCACTTGGAAGATTATCTCTTCGGATCGATAATTCTTCGGCGTGCTGAATGCCACGTCAAGTTTAATTTTCCCCGCGCATCACGCCTCCCGGCTGGGGATGATCCCTCGTGAGGTCGTATTACTATGCTCGGTGCGGCACCTGTCTATTTCCATTTTATTCAGTGTGTCCTCATAGATGAGGTTTAGTCCGCTGCCACCGTCCATGAGCACTTTAGTGAGCCGAAAGCCATCCACAATTGGGTTGATAACCAAGGTGGCTGGTGCCTGGACTGACCAGATTTTTGGTTCGTCACTAGCGTTGAAAGTTATGGTCGTGTCATTCTAGTGGTTTATTGCTGCGACTTGGCAGACTTCGCAAGGTCGCGGAGGGCCCTTTTGCGCCGATTGTTTGAAGCGAAAGTCTCAAAGACTACCAATACGCTCA
>NC_041382.1:271361425-271372556 GCF_002162155.2 Triticum dicoccoides | reverse complement strand
TTTTTTGGTGAGGATATCCTCGCCGCTCTTAGCCACTCGCCAGAGTATCGAACATGCTCTAAGGCTATGGGTTGGTATGGTATCCCGAGTTGTGTGTATTTTGCATGGCCTATTGAGCCATCCCTCCAGAATGGTTCTGCGCCCCGTGATGGGCTTAGATTTCTTTACAATTGGGTCAGGCGCCCCACCAGGGTGCATCCTTTTTGCCTGGACTAGGGGTTGAGTGGAAACCGGTAGTTCCCAGCGAGCCGCCTGAGTTTTCCAGGCGATTTCCATTGCGCAGTACTTCTATACTATGGTTGCCAAGTCAACGAAGTGTAATACGTGACGAAGGTTGATGGCGTTGAGGATTCCTTCGTCCGTGCAATTATTGCAGAATACTCAGATTGCATCTTTGTCACGACAATCTTTAGTCTTGTCGTTGACAAGGAGGAATTTGGCCTAGAAGTGATGGACTCTTTCCTGAGACTGCTGTCGTATGTACACGAGATCACGCATATCTAGGTGGGTTGGTTGCTTTAATTCCGAACCCTGACCCAGTTTCGGATCTGGTGTTTGAGAAACTTCCGAGCTTAATGGTTCGTGCTCCGGGATATCAACCGATTTTTCAGGTCCACCGTCCGATTCTAGATTCGGAGGATAGGGCATGTCGTTCCGCGGATAGGTGTTCGGCTCTTCGAGCTCGGAAATCCGAAAATAGTTCGTCCTCAATATAGAGGAAGGGTTGTTGATTTGCTCCTCTACTACTGCTATCTGATGGGTGATTGGCGGAGATTTGATTTCTCTCTGATCGGGTTTAAGCCCAATCCGGTCGTAGTCTGTAGCAAACCCCAAGGCGGCGATGCAATCCAGGAGCCATTTAAAGATGGAAACTCTATCGGATCCATCTGTTTGGAGTATTCGGGGTCAACATGAAGGCGATTTTCGATGACCCGAGAAGTCATCGTTGGCTTAACGGCCGGACGGGCGGTCATGGTAAAGCCGCCGAGCCGGAAGGTTTAGCCTGAGGCCGGGGCTCCTCTGGAGGTGATACTTCCCTTGATAGCAAGGCGATCCATCAATACTACCTTCGACGTGAAAGAGGAACTCTCAATGAAAACACCAATGTCGGTGTAAAAACCGGCGGATCTCGGGTAGGGGGTCCCGAACTGTGCGTCTAAGGTCGATGGTAACAGGAGACAGGGGACACAAAGTTTTACCCAGGTTTGGGCCCTCTTGATGGAGGTAATACCCTACGTCCTCCTTGATTGATATTGATGAGTATGAGGATTACAACAGTTGATCTACCTCGAGATCGTTGTGGCTAAAACCCTAGGAGTCTATTCTGTATGATTGTGATTGCCTCTACGGACTAAACCCTCCAGTTTATATAGACACCGGAGAAGCCTAGGGTTGTACAAAGTCGGTTACATAGAAAGGAAATAATACATCCGGCCGCCTACACTACAAAAAAATACACTTCCGTGATGATATGTGTTTGTCACAGTAGGTCGCATTTTTTTGTCATGCATGTACATCCATGACGATTTTATGAAAGAATCAAGATAGTCATACCTGTGGTGTCGTAGAAGTGTTCCATGACATTACCAAAATTATCATCACAGAAGTGTCCACTTCCATGACGATAAATCACGCGTCACAGAAGTGCATTCGTCAAGGGTTACCGACATGTGGCATCCACCGTAACGGAACACCGTTAAGCTATCGGGTCCGGTTTTGAATCCGATAACCCGCTAACAATCCCGACCAATGGGGATTTTCCACGTGTAAAATCATCATTGGCTGGAGGAAACATGTGTCGGATCACCGTTGGGACAGATATCATCCACTCATTGGACCGAAGGCGCCTATGGTACGTCGACACGTGGCACGACCGAACAGAGGCCCATTCCTATGAAAAGGCCGTCCCGTTTGACTTGGTCAAAAGGTGGCGGGCCGGCCCAAGGAAAGCCTGTTAACGGCCTCTTAACATATAGCCCATTTACAGCCCGCTAACATAGGGCCCGTTACGACCTATCCGAATTAGGCCCAGTAGTGTCATCTGGCCGTCCAATACGATTCCAACCCATTTTAAGTTCCGGCCCATGTATGGCCCATGACGCCTTTCGGCACATATGAGGCCCTTTGTAACTCTTGGCCCATTAACGGGCCATGGTGAAACTGGCCCGTAATGAACAGTGTATCACTTTATACCCATTAACGGCCCATTAATCCATTGGGTCGTTTGCAGCCCATGTTACCTTTCGGCCTTCTCAGGGCCCATTTATTCTTGGGCTCATTTCCAGCATTCGGTTACTTACGGCCCGTTACTGTAATTTTCTACTTGTGGGCCAAATTCAGCCCGTGGTTATAATCGGCCCGTTTGTGTCCCGTTAATACGTTGGGCCGTTTTCATAGCATCATCAAATACATCCTATTAACGACAGCCCATTATGGTGGGCCCATGAACGGACAACTCCAACTCTAGCCTGTTTATGGCCATAATGCGGTCCGTTTTTGGCCCATGTTTGGCCAATCGATCATACGGCCCGAATAAGGCCCATTGATGATACGACCCGTAGAAGGCCCATTGTTTCTATGGCCCGTAGAACGCCCATTGTTTCTACAGACCATAGAAGGCCCATTGTTTCTACGGCCCGTAGGAGGCCTAGTGTCACTATAGTAAATATAGGTTTAGACCTGCTAATGGCCCAAGATGATTATAGGCCCACGTTTTGGCCCATTTGAGTAACGGGCCAGCCTAAATACCATCAACACTGAGATCCACTGAACCTTCTGGCCTAAATTACGGCATACCGACCAAAGAATAAAACTAGACTATAGAATAAAGAAATTACGGCATATTACATCCACTGGGAATCAAAGTTCACTACCAGTGATAATAAAGCGCAACATGACCGCGAATTACATACACTGGGCATCAAAGGTCGCCACTAGTGCATATAAACGCGCGGACAAAAGAATATACAAAACTGAGAGCACTTCAGAAGGCAATAGACCTGGCAAGGTCGGGCCCCGCAAGAAGCCGAACAAGCTGATGAGACCTCAGTTGTGTCAACGATAGATGCTTCATCCCTAGTTGTATGGCACCATAGTGCGCAAGGCAGTCCCCTGCCATCTTCATTACATCTTTGACTTCAAGTCGGAGCTAAGCTGAAGCAAGCCTTTCTGCTTTAAGTTGAGACTGAAGAAGTCGAACTGATTGAGGTAGCGACTGCATAGAGGTTGTCTCACACTTGCTGGTGAGTAGCTTCAACTCACTATCTTCATCAAGACAGGACCTTGGGGTCATCTCACTGCCCTCAAGATGGTTTGACTCACTATCTTTCCTAAAGTTCTGCCTGGCATAAGAGATACGACTCTGAAAGAGAAACAAGGAGACACGTAACAGGTTTCACAATTATATAAGCAAATAAATGGATCTGTTCTGCATAAGGAACATGTTTTTACAAGTACAATTTAAAACAAGTAGTTGTTGCAAACATCCAATCAGATGTAAACATCAGTGGAGGAAATGATGCCTATCCAAATGTATACTAGAACAAAGTTTGAAGGCTTGAGAAGGATGAACTTACATTACATGTTAACACGGGTTGGACAAAGCCTTTCTCCATGTTGATGGAAGGATAATTCAATAAATTCCCCAAAGAAAATTCTTTATAAGTGTTGCCATTATTCTACATTTTGCAAAGAGTAAATATAGATCAAATAATATTGGAAGAAATAGAGGGTAATGAAGCTCAGGTGGAGACTAATGATACATAATCAAATAGCAATTAATTAAGTACAGTGTTACAAGGCAAAAGGTACTGACAAGAGGAATGCAGACATCAACATGTGCAGTGGCATTGGCTTTATTCAACATTTTGGTAAGAGTAAATGTAGATATGATAATTTGGAGAAAGTGGAGGGCAGGGCAGATAAGATGCAGAGTAATGCTGGACAATCAACTATCTCGCGATGCATGTACAGTAATACCACCACCGTCTGTTATTACTTGTCGCTTAAATGGATATATCTATCACTACTAAGTTCTAAATACATCCAATTAATCAACTATTAATTCAATACAGAGGGAGTACATGACAACAGGTACTTACATGAGCAATCCAAAAATCATAACCATTGTGTTAATTCTACATTTATCTAAGAGTAAATATAGATCTTATAATTTCAAGCAAAGGGAGGATAAAGAAGCAAACATTTACAGTGATGCTACATAATCAAACATCAATGAGTGTAAGTATGCTAACAAAGGGCAAGAGGTACTGACAAGAGCAATGCAGAGCCCAGTGTTGTCGTGAGATCCTACAATCCTTTGAGCAAGGAGATTCATATGAAATTAGTTTTCATACAAGAGAGAAGGTAAGGCACATGCAGAAATTTAGGAGTTCAAATTTTGAATTGATATCATAGACAGTACCTGACGCTGGGCTCTCAGCAGTTCTAATAGGGGTTTGCCGACTGGAGTAGGGGTAAAATCTGGTACAGTTGGGCCTGCGTTTTTTGTGGCTGTTGATCTATCTGATTTAATAGGTATCACTACCTTTTCTAAATACCTAGTTCATACTCCTTGAGGATCTACACTTACCCTCTTCCTTTTGGACATCTATTACGAAAGAACAACATTTGACTGGAAAAACATAGTATGACGACACATGGAATAGGTACGGAAAATGGATAGGTATGGCATATACTCATATATGATGCTTAAACTAAGCAGATGGTGTAACAAAGTAGAAGTAATGCACGAGGTCAGATGCAAAATATGTGCGACCAATACAACCTTGCCAAGTTAGAGCATGCACCTTGATGGGTGAATAAGATAGGCCATCCTCCACCATGCCAAGTTTGTTAGCCAGTGGATTGTTCGGCAATATTCCTCTCGTGCGCCCATTCTCATATTCATTTTGATAATGTTCAATACCTGACATGCATGAAAACATAAAAACAAGTGATATTATATTTGTAATGGAGAAGTGATTCTAATCCAATACTTCCTCCGTGTAGACCCCTTTGTGCTATCTCTGCAATTCTTCTAAGAGGTTCCATGCATGCTATAATTTGGTGTGTGCATTAATATAATGTGGCCTACTACTCAAAATATGAGAGCTCCAGAAGTGATGATACTTTGCAGATGACAGCTTCAACACATAGTAAAGAAGAACAAGTCGACCTGACCTGATAGATTCAAAATGTACTAAGGGAGAATAACTCGACCTGACCAGTCGACCGCAAGAGAAGAGGATCATCTTAAAGAAGATGAGAGAGCAAGCAGATTGAAGATATTACAAGTCTTTCTATACAATGTCGGTTGGCCACCCATGATGTACCAGAGCGCACAGAGAAATACTATTCCTTTTGGTCTCTCCATATGTGGCTCACATGCATTTTGAAACTACAGTAGGAACATTTAGCTGACCAATTAAACAGCTCTCAGTTTTACCAATATGAGATTTGAATTTGTACAACTAAGCTTGTTTAGCTCGATGGGTGGACTGGTGCTATTACAACACGAACCACGTAGGTTGATCGTGGTCATCATAAAATGGGGAAACCATAAGCATGATGAGTATAGTGTTGACCGTGGCAGTGGGATGGCACATCTGAAGCTGCAAACCGCGCAAAGGGTAGTTAGAAACCGATGTTTGCTTTGAAATAAAAACTAAATTTGGTATGGACAAGAAAGTACAGTAAACAAGTGACAAAGAAATGTAATTCTGTTGTCTCTCTATATGTCTCGACATGCATTTGGAAACTCAAGTGGGACCTTTAGCTAACCAATTAAATGTGTCTGTTAACTAAAATCAGTATCGTATCACAATCATATTTGAACAACTAAGCTTTGGAATTTTGAGTGTTGTGTTGTTTAGCTTGAAGGGTGGAGTAATGCTAGTACGACAGAAAGCACCAACACACATCATAGTAGAGTAGATAAAAGGGGAAAACCCTAAGCATCAAGAGTAAAATCAGGAAAGTGGAACTAGCTGGACTAGTGGGTGGCGCACATGCTTTTCGAAATGAATATAGGAACATTAGGTGACCAATTAAACGTTCTCTATTTTAGTAATATGAGCATCATATCAGATTCGTATTTCAACACGTAAGCTTTGAAATTATGAGTAGCATGTTGTTTCGCTTGGTGGGTTGAGGTCTTGGGGAGTAGTGCTAGCATGACACGAAGCAGTGAAGCACCTACGATGATGGTAGTGAATATAAAGGGGAAACCATAATTTTAACGAGTATAGTGACCGTGACATGGCAGATCTGAAGGTGCAAACCGGACAAAGCTACTTCGCAACCAATGTTTGCATTCAACTAGCCACTACGATTTGGTACGGACAAGAAAAGTACAATAAACAATTTAAGATCTATTTTCCGGGTGAGATCAATAACTTAAGCACATATGGAAGAGTACCACCTCTCTTGCGATGCCGTGTAGGCCCCTACTGATACGTTGAGGGTGCTACGGGTGCGATGGCTGCCGGTGGCAGGGAAGAAGACCTTAGTTGGCAGACGACTAGGTCGGGGGATAACTCATGTTGCCGTGGATGAGGCGGTTGTAGGAGCGGCAACGGGAAGGTGGACGATGACGCGGATGAAGCGAGACGACGCGATGAAAGGATCCTAGTCCGGCGCCATGGATGCGAGACGTCCATCTCTTGCAGTGGACGATGGGGTAGGGGTAGCGGCTCCGGCAAGGTGGAGGATGGGGTGGCAGACGGAGGAGGCTGGCCGCAGTGGGGAGGTTGTCGTGGCGCCGATGGTGTATGAATGGGGAAACGTAGGGGGAGGGGGGTCTGAAACTTTGGGACGCGCTTGTCTGAAATGTGGGAAAGTTACGAACTTATCCCCCGTTTTAAATTCCGGATATCACGTCGGTTGGGGATAGGACGGTAATCTCGCATCTCCCAAATATTTTCTGGTAACGATTACGGGCGAGGAGAGGGTGTTTTGCCGCCCACGGTTGGCACCCACGGTGTATGAACGGGGCAGACAGGTAGGGCGGTTGTGTCACATCTGAGGGAAGTTACACATCTGCCCCTATTTAAAATATTAGCCTACATCGATTTCGGACGAGGAGAGTTTGTTTTGCTGCCCACCATGGATGAATGGGGAAATGGAGGGAGAGACACATGTCTTTCGGACGAGCTTGAATCAAATGTGTTTTGCCGCCCACGTTTGGCGCCCACCATGTCTGAATGGGCTCAGTGGCCGTCGTGTCACGTCTGATTGAAGTTACTAGACTACCCCTATCGACATCAATGTAAATCCGGTCGATAAGGATGTAAAGTTTCAGGGGTAGACATTAATTTCCATCTCGCAAACACTTGCTTCGGGTAGCCCACAAATGATAGTGGGTGTTTAGCCGCTTCGTTCCAAACATGGGAGAATTAGCATTCACGTTTGCCCTAGGCCCTAGCAACTAAATCGAAATCCAACTTTTATTCAATTACAAATATCCACAGATAATTCTATGTTTTGTTATTTATTTCTTCAAAACCACAACAAAGATTTATTCCTCCTTTATATATGATTATGATTTAGAAATGACGTGATATTCCAATTTAGTAGGTTGGATACACTTCGAGTCAAACAGTTATTTCATCCAATACAATATGCTCACACGAAAAACAGTTCACCTTATGTCAATCATACAAGTATTGAGGATTACCTCGCCTAAAAAATTCGGATCATTACAACACATTACAATAATCTAATGACAATTTCAACTGCTATCTAAAGAAGAACTGGGATTACCCTAGGCGTCAGATAGCAGAAGTAGGAGGACCTCCTCCGTCTTCAAATGCAACATTCTTACTTCCTCCAATTCTTGGGTTGCTTGCATAATTTCCAGCTTCAAGATCGATATTACCTCATTCATGGCAGCCACACCATCTCTTTCTGCCTCTAGTAGAGCCTCAAGAACTATAATATCTATGCTCAGACTGCTCTCCGGTGGTGTTGCCTCTGAACTGCTACCATCTGGTAACATGGATGGCGCACTTCTTCCACAAATAGATTCTGGGGTTGTACATTGTGTCCTAGTGTGAACGGCATCCTGGAAGGTTTCCGCTGGACATAAGTAAGAGATAGTTATTGCATGATTCAGGCAGTAAGCTTACATGGTAAATGACATACGAATTATTGCCGAGCATGGCAAGCTATATTTAAATGGATTGAAGCATCATCAACCGAAAATAAATTAAAATGGTAAGATGAAATTAGGGATGTAAGTGGCAAATAAACGACATCCGCCAGTCCCATCTAGTTAGTTTTTGCTAGCTCCCTGGTTCATTTTCCTCAAAAAACAAAAAGTATTTTGAACTATCATACCACTACAGGACTTTAATCGGGATTAAACGGGACCCAGTTTACATCCCTAGTTGAAAGGGAGTGTACCACCACTATATTTAAGTTTCCAAGGCATCTAAGCAGTTGAAATAATCTGAGAAAGCACTTAATAGTGTCACCTCATATAAACTATGAAGATAGTCTTGTGATGAAGTTCAGAGGAAAAGTTAAGGACTCAAATGAACTAGGCATGCATTTCCTTACGATAGTACATCAGGCACTTCTGATATATTGGCCAACTCAGGTGTAGCGTAACAAGTAACAAACAAGCATTCAAATCAAGCAATACAGCAAAGTAGACAACTGAACTATTTGTTATTCTGTAGGATTACAGGTTGATGGCACAAGCCAAGAAAGAAGCCCACACGCATTACATTTCACATGTACTAAAACACAATGGATTACCATATGTTGTTGTGAAGCCTCGCTGCTATTGCAGTGTTCTTTGAAGATATCGTCAGCATCCCGTGGTTGCAAATCTACTTGTTGCAGTTTATTCTGCACCCTCTATTTAGGTAAAATTAATTTTAATCACATGCACTGGTTCAAATTGATCATCAATGGTTCATCTAAACTAATGAATGAAGGGTGTGTGCATACACGACAATATATCTGCTTCCCTCTATTTTTATGCTTGTTCGAGGTGCCAACCCCAAAAGAACAAATATTTTGCTTTATGGGGTTGGCAGCTCCATAATTAATAGAAGTATCAAATTAGTCATGCAACTTGGGAAGATCAAGAACAAACAAAAAAGTAATGAACAGAGGATCGGAGCAGTGATGTAATAGCTAGCATCATAAAATGTAGGGTAAAATGAACAAAAACCAGCGGAACCACATGCTAGTTTGCTGACGTGTAATCCAGTATAGAGAACATGAAGCAGTCTGGTGGAACCAGCAGGTGGCATCAAAACAACACCATTATCATAAATATAGCATGCAAGAAGTAAAACAATACATAGTGATATCTAGGAAGTACAATAATACTTAGGACAAAATTAAAGATATTAACTATATGTGCGCTAGTATGTAATTTAGCACATGTAACATGTTCACTGCTAGAAGTATGGCCCTACAGGTGCAAGCAGAATAACGCGTCTCATGAAAAACTAAATGATGCCCTGAAGAAATTCAAAGGTGCGGTGCTTATGCTAAGAAAGTGAATGTAGGAGCCGGTCGTTGGATAATAGTACCTGATTCTCAGTGGCGTATGGGTATCATTGGCATACTTGATAGCTAAGGATCGTCGATGGTGCTCGTGTTGTGGTTTAGTATGGGCCGGCTGTTGCCGTTGCTGAAGCGGCTCCGGTGCTACGGTTGTGGCGCCTGTCGACATACAAGAAAGCTCATCTGTGGTAAGTGAACAATTGCACGATAAAGAGAAAAACCGAAGGAGTACAAATTGAAATAACCTGATGAGGCTGCGGCGTCGGTAAAGCAGGGCCGGTGGAGTTGAATATGGCGTCCGAGGAGCGGGTCCGGTGCAGTTGACATAGGCTTCGGCGGGCGTGTTGTACAGTGCTTTTGGTGAGGCAGCCCTGTTACGGCGGACGAGGGCTTGTATGAAGGGCCAGCGAAGGGATGGACAAGGGTGTCAGTGAAGGGCCTACACTGTGGTGGATGAGGGCGTCGATTAAGCAGATTCGGTGTGGTGGACCATGATGGCGGTCAAGGAGATCTAGAGTGGTGGACAAGCCAGTCGTTGAAGCGGCTCCGGTGAAGTAGTGAGTTGGAAGTTGGGGGTTCCAAGGTGTGGAAGGTATCCGTCGGGGTGTGAGGTCCACCGCTATGGTGGAGGACTAGATTCGGTGGCTTGCCATGGTTGGGGGGGGTCGAGGAGGGGAAGGGGAGGGGCTCTGGGGAAGAATGTTGGGGGCAAAGAGGGGAAAACAATGGAGTTACCAAAGCAGCCCTTTTCCGTTCATGTGGTAGGGTAAAACAGGAATATTGCAAGGCTAAACTTTCGGGCGCGAGATATTTCAATGTGAGCAGGAAGTTTGAATGCTTTTGGCGCCTGAAATTATATTCTGCTCTTGTACGGCCGACTATGATATCATGGCCGAGAATTTGTTCTTTTTGCATGCAAAAAAAAGTGCAAGTTTTGAAAATCACTGTCACCAATTTGAAATTTAGATTGTCTAGTCAATTCAAATATGGATCATTGAGCTACTACAAGCAAATACCATCGTACGGTCCAATTCAAATGAACTTCGAAATGTATTTAGCCTAAATATGATGACAAAAGCAACAATGTGTATGTGTATGAATAAAGTGGATGATTATAAAGTTAGAACATGCCATTATGTGTATATCTCTAGGTTTGATATATGAATTTGAAATCACAAAATCTCGGCTTAAAAAATGTACCTCCGGTTAAATGAATTACTAAAGCTAATGATGGAGTTGAATTCCAAAATTCCAATCTTAGGTTTGTAATTCTGGTACATCAAGGTATATCACGCATGTTCAAAAGTATTGTTATCTCATAGTCCAAACCATGAGTGCACACACTATTGACCATGTATATCTCAATTACGCTAAAGTCCCTCAAATAGGGACACCTCACTCTTTATCTGAAGCCACCCCCCCTCATCGCCCCCCCACAAAGAAGTCGTTCTCTCCCCCAAACACCAACACACGAGCACATTAACACCCCTCTCTCTTCTAAAGTCCGGACCCCAATATAGGTCTCTATCACTTTGTCTCTTGGGCATGCACACATCTCTTCCCCCACTCTCTAGTTAGGTCTCCATGCATCTCTCTTTCCCAAGCACAC
>NC_041382.1:271332534-271360662 GCF_002162155.2 Triticum dicoccoides | reverse complement strand
ATGCTATCCCGCTACTACACATGTCACACCATTCCCCCTTCCCTTATACTAGGTTTACATCATTAGTGGTCTCTCTACTCCACATACAAACACTCCCTCTCACACACAAACGCGCGTACAAACACACACAGACACCCATTAATCTGGTGTCACACCCTAGCCAGTTCAAGCATTAGAGTGTGCATCATGTTTAAATTTCTCTTAAATTTGAAATGGGGATGACAAAACCCCCAGCACCCCCTTGGAACAACTAGGGTTTACTAAAAACTTTTTCAATGAACCTGAAATGCCCTTCTAAAAAGCGCACCCTTTTGTTTTGGGTTAAAACCTTGGACAAAAATGGTGCACATTTTTCTAGGACATCTTAAGGTCATTGAATTAATTCTTATAGTATTTGCATTTGGGCATTTAAATGCTATAAAATATTTTAAATGCTCAAACAATCATAAACCAAAATGTTTGTTGTTGGATATATTCTAAGCAGTGGCCATGATTAATTTTATGATTTATGGAAATGCCCTGCATTTTTAATAAAGCCCTGAAGTTACAAATATAATAGAATAAATAAAAAAACAGAAAAGGAGAGAGAGAACAGAACTTACCTGGCGCAGCCCACCTAGCCCACCGGCTCGGCCCAGTACACTGGCTCTTGCCAGTTGTCCTCCTCCTCCCGCCAGGAGGACGAGAAGCGCGTGGCCGGCGCCCGCGGCCACACGCCGGCCACCTCCTGCTTCCACCGACGCCCCGGACGCGCCTACGAGTGCCACGCACTCCCCCACGCCCCCCTCTCTTTCTCCCCACTCTCCTCATGGCCTCTCCCCCTCTCTGGCTCTCTCCCCATCCCCTGCTGAGCACTGCCGTCGCCGCCGACAAGCACCACCGCAGCCACCGCCGTCCACTCGCGACCTCGCCATGCCAAGAAGCTGCGCCGTCGTCCACTGCTTTGCCTCGACCCATCCCCGAGCGCTCGCTCGCCCCGGAAACGCTGCACCGAGCTTGTCTTCAACCTCGGTCACCGGAGATCCCCCTCGCCGCCCGCTCACTCCAGCTCTTCCCCTAGCTCACCGTTCGCTCCCCTGCAACCGCAGTGAGCTACTGACCCGTTTCCCCCTCTCCCCGCACTCGTCTGCGCCCTCTAACCCCCATGTCGCTCGGAGCCTAAGCTCGCCGCCGCCACCGCACAACGCCGTCGTGGCCACAGCCACGTTGGGTAGCAACCGAGCATGCCTTCATCTTCAACGCACTCGCAGGAGCCCGTAGCACCCCCGCGTGTCCCTCGCCGTGCCTGCTAGCGACTAGTTCAACCTCGCCCGAACTCCGGCCGCCGCGGACGTGCTCGCCGCCGTCGTCTCCGGCCACCCCAGCTCCACCTACTGCCACCACTCGACGCGGCTCACTCCCCGCATCACGTAGATGGTCTCCGCCATCCTTTTGGTCGCCGGAGTGCAAAACCCGAGCCCTCCGCCGCGTCTGGCCTCGCCGGCGGCTAAACGCCGGTGAGTTTGACCCCCTTTGGCCGTGGACTGACGCGCAGGCCCAAGTTGACTCCCCCCCTGAGCCTATGACAGGTGGGGCCAGCTTGCTAATTAGTTTAGGATTAGAGTTAACTAATTTTAATTAGTTTATTCACTGACATGTGGGCCCAGGCCCCACAGATAGTTAATTAGTACTAATTTAATCCTGTTAATTAGCTGAGCCACTGACAGACAGGGCCCACTAGTCAGGTTTGACCTGGCCGACCCAGTTTATCTACTGACGTCACACCTATGTCATGCTGACGCATTAATTCAATTACTGGAATTATTCTTATATTGGAAATTCCATAAAATAGCCAAAACTTCTAAAAATCATAGAAAATCAACCATAACTCCAAATCAAACAATTTATATATGAAAGATGATGAGAAAAATTCAATCTATCCATCTGTAATGGTTTCATGCATGACAAAACCAAGTTAACCTTGCTGTTTAAGCAGAATAAAATAATGCACTAATAAGGCCATGTTAAATGAGCTATCATTTGAATCAAAGATTCAAATGAGTTCATTCCTTTCTGTTTTAGCTTGCATTCGGCCAAGACACTTTCATTTTGCCATGTCATAGCATGCATCATATTATTGCATATCGTCATGTGTTGATTATGTTCGGTGTGTCTTTCGTGGTAGGTTCTGCCTCCGAGGATAACCTCGAGTATCCGTCTGAAGTGCAGTACCCTACTACCACTACATCAGGCAAGCAACCCATGGATCATTCCGATACAAACCCATGTTCTCGCTTCTGCTCTTGTTTACTGCATTAAGACAACGCGATTCAAACTGCTGTGTGCTATGGTAGTTGAACCCTTATCCTCTACATGACCTGTCATTGCCATAGTAACTAGATGAAACCCACTAGCACGTGTAGGAGTTTATTGAGTTGTGTATGTGTTTCCTACCTTGCTATGCCTACTATGCTTAGAGTCGTGTCAGGTTTGGTTCATCTGGGTCATGGGCTAGAGTGAAATGATTATGTCGGTAATGTGAGGGATGTGTTGAACATGATTTGGTAAAGGTATCGATGAGAGGCCATGTAGGAGTACATGGTGGGTTGTTTCATTGAGGCCGTCCCTAAGAACTGAGATCTGTATGTGTGATTTAAGATTCAGTTACTACCATACATTGGGCCCAAAACCAATGGACCCTCTCGACTTCTTAATCACCCTAGTACTCTGTCCAGGAGTTGCAAATAGTTTCTGGTGTTTGTAGGTTATGTGTTGGCAGCCGTGCGTAGCGCTGACCCTAGGGGTGGGCTATGTTGCGGTAGATACACCATGGCACGGTGTACCGAGTCACCCGTTTGGTGTCTCGGGAACCCTGTTCACATCGTTCAGGGCCGTATGTGGAAACCTCGGTCGGACTCCCTACGGATGGAACCTGAATAGGCGATAGACCTGGACTAGAGGCTTGAGTGTTAGGTAGGCCATGGCCGACACCCTCGTTGGGCTTCCGCTTGAAGGTTGCCGAGTACATGTCGTGTAAACGGCGGTAAGTGGTGAAAGCGTGTATGAAGAAGTACACCTCTGCAGGGTATAAAACTATTCGAATAGCCGCGTCTGGGATAAAGGACTACTTGGTTGCCTATACAGTTCATAGACAAGCTAATGGATACTACTAAGAGACTCAAGATAAGTGTGAGTACCGAGGATGGCCCTCTCGTAGGATGACGAGGGAGGATCCCCGGTGGAGTATTGTGTTGGTGATTAGTGGACTCGTGTGCGAAAAACTGTTTTACTAGTGGAGTTCCGTAGGATAGCTTAGCCAAGAGTCAAAGCTGGCTTGCTGCAATAACTCCACCCCCTTCTTGAGAATGAGCATGTATAGTAGGTTCTGATGTAAGACTTGCTGAGTACCCTCGTACTCATGTTTTCTTAATTACTGTTTTCAGACGACAACACCGCCCCCACCGATGGGTTTTATGTAGACCTTGATGTCGACGAGTGACTAGCCACCCAGGTGGTGATCCTGGCCATGGAGGGCCCTATGTAGATAGACAGGCTTCGAGAAGCCTTCTTTCTTTCTAGTGTCTGTACACAGACTATTTGCTTCCGCATGTGCTTGTATGCTTGTATGACTTGAGTGTTGGGTCATGTGACCCCTACCTGTATGAACATGTTATGTATGGCTCTCTGGAGCCTTTAAATAAAGTACTTGAGTTGTAGAGTTTTGTTGTGATGCCATGTTGTATGTACTCATATCGGGCATATTGTGTGTATGATTGAAATGCTTGGTATGAGTGGGATCCGACAATCTAGTTGTTTATCCATGGCAGCCTTTCTTATGGGGAAATGTAGTCTAGTGTTCCTCGAGCCATAGTAGTCCGCTACAGCCCGGTCCATCGGAGTCCTACTAGCCCAGCACTACTGCTCAGGACACTTGACTGGCCGGCATGTGTTTCACTTCGTTCCTATGTCTGTCCCTTCGGGGAAATGTCACGCGGTGACATCCAGAGTCCTGCCTAGCCTGTTACAGCCCGGGTTCCCCGGAGTCCTGTTAGCCCAGTGCTACATCCCGGATTCACTCGCAGATGACCGACATGCTCGATGTGATTCATGTATGCCTGTCTCCATTGGTCTGCGCCACTTTGGGTTCACGACTAGCCATGTCGGCCCGGGTTCTCTGTCATATGGATGCTAGCGACACTATCATATACGTGAGCCAAAAGGCGCAAACGGTCCCGGGCCATGGTAAGGCGACACCCATGGGAATACCGTGCGTGAGGCCGCAATGCGATATGAGGTGTTACCAGCTAGATCGATGTGACTTGGAATTGGGGTCCTGACAGCGTTGGCATCAGAGCCGGACTGCCTGTAGGTTCGTTGAGCCAAACTGGTCGATGTCAAGTCTAGAAATGCTTTAGTTATATGTAGGGGAATTGATTGTGGGAGGGAACGTAAGGATCTTTTACTCCTTTACCTTATGCCCTCTGATCTGAGTCATTCTCTTCTCATTCAACGTGGGTTAAGGACTAGGGTCTCTTCTTCTATCGGGTTCACGTGTTACTAATCCGTAGTAGCTTATAGGATTGTTGTTACAAGCCTCCGTACAGTTTCTACTACTTTTAGTATGTTGTCAGTTGAATCAGAACCTTGATATGATGTTGTTGAGTGGTATTGCAAACTGTTGTGGATGTCTCAAATCTTTTCCTGAGCATTTTACAGCTGTTATGCTGTCCAATTTTCCCTAGAAATTCTAATGCCTTTGCATTGTGGTTGTGCTTTCAGATGGCCACTCGTGCTCAAAATCAAGTGGTTCGCCTGACCCAGTGCCTCGATGTGCCCGGTCATACTGCGATGTTAGTCCGGGTAATGATCGAGACGGGTTACCGTTGGTATCCCGAATACACTGTCGAAGAGCAGTTCAGAGACTTCAACCAGAGCGAGTATCTCTGTACCGTCAGGATATATCCCTCTTATCCTGGAGCCATTGAGCCCCTTCACTGTTCCTATGGACTCGGGGTTACTGTTGAGATGGCTGTGCAGGATGCTGCCTATTCCATGATGACCATCATGCGAGTCCGGACTGGCCTACTTCGGAACACCGACTTCCGTTATATGCCAGCTTCACTTCTGGGAGCGCAAGGGTATCTCCGGGCTATGTATGCTGACCCCACACATGAGGAGTCACTACTCCGCACCACTGCTAAGATGCTCGAGGATAAGGACCACGAGAATCGGGCCTTGCGTATGGAGCTTTTTAACTCTTGCGCTGATCACTGGGCCACTTTGACTTGGTTTGCACCGGCGGTACAGGCAGGATACATGGATCTGAGGGATCTGTACCCTGTATGATCTGGATTGCGAGATTGTATGGAGTGGCACGATGTGGGAGGCATCACCCCTCCTCGTGGTCCCCGTCTGCCAGCACCTGTGGGACCAAGGCCACATCCGAGTCCCTTTGGTCCGCAGGTTCCGCAGGACCGTCTGTTCCCAGATGATCATGTTCCACTTCCAGGTTTTGGTGGCGACTTCTATGAGGATTACTACGGAGCCGTCTGAGCTAGTAATAGTCCCACTAGTATTGTAGTAGTTGTATTCTCCACAGTCCAGCCTGACCGTGGGATACGACTTGGTGTGTATCACGCTCCGGAGGTGTAGGAAATAATGTATAGGAGCTTGGAATGCCTTCGATGAGATGTAATGTCTTTCACCGTAGTTGTACTCTAGCCTAGGCTTGTACTAAACTATGTACGGTGTGTATGACCAATGGTATATATATGGCAGTTTCTATATTACCATGTCGTGCAATGAACATCTCTGCATTCCGTGTTATCCATTACATTCTGCACTTCCTTGCTAAGTTTGTGCCATCCTTATCTAAACAGTTGTCTTGTTTTCATCTAGGATGGTCAACACCCGCAGCAACCCTGCTGCCCAGAGCAGGGGGAAGCCAGTGCAGCTAGGGGTGAAAATCTGCCTCACCCGCCTTCTCTGGCGAAGTGATGCTGGAGGCGGAAAGAAACAAGCGTGAGAGTAACCGCCTGCTAGAGCGGATTGAGCAGAACACTGCACGCCATCAGCGAAATGACTTGGTGTCAATCAATGACTTCATCAAGCTGTACCCACCGAAGTTTAACCATTCCGTTGAGCCCCTCGACGCGGATGACTAGCTTCGCAGCATCACCCACAAGCTACGTTCTGCCAACATAGCCGAAGCTGATAAGGTTACTTATGCTGCCTATCACCTCGAAGGCCCTGCTAGCCTCTGGTGGGAAAACTTTGAAGCTATGCGCCCGGTCGGCCAAATTACTACTTGGGCCGAATTCAGTGAGGCTTTCCATGAGCATCACATTCCGGAAGGTCTCATAGATCGCAAGAGGGAAGAGTTCTGTAGTTTCACCCAACGAAGACTGACTATGGATGCATATAGTCGTGAATTTGGGAATCTGGCACGATATGCTCTTGAAGAAGTATCTACCGACGCTAATAAGCAGGCAAGGTTCCGCAAGGGACTTAGCCCTGAGCTTCGCCGCAATCTTCGTCTGCACGAGTGCACCTCCTTTCAGAAGTTGGTCAATAAAGCCATCAGTGCTGAGACAGGCCAGTCTGACTATGACGCTTCACGCAAGCACTCACGTGATTTTGGCTCTACATCCGGCTCTGGAGCTCAGAAGCGCCGGGTGTGGATTCCAAGCACGGCACTGCCACCCAGGTTCATTCCGAGGCCATCCTCTGAGCCGCCTCGTCCCAACCAGCAGTTTGTACCGCCCAAGCCCTATGGTGGCCCCGCTGCTAATGTTGGTCCACGTCCCAATGTTGTGACGTGTTTCAAGTGTGGAGAGTCGGGTCACTATAGCCGAGAGTGTCCCTAGAACAACAACCCCAATCAGTCTGGAAAGTCCATTGGCCGTGGTAAACCAGTGGGAAAGACATTCTATGCCAAGCCGGTCACCACTTCACGTGGCCATGTCAACTATGTCTCGGCCGAGGAGGCTCATGAGGATCCTAACGTCGTCCTTGGTACGCTCCTTGTTAACTGCCATCCGGCATCTGTTCTTTCTGATATTGGAGCATCTCATTCATTCATATCCGAGAACTATGCTCGATTGCATAACACGACATTCTGTGACATGCCCACTTCCATGGTAATTCAAACTCTGGGTTCCAAATGGAAAACTTCTAGAGTAAGCCATGGGAACGAAATTCTTGTTGATAGACTTGTCTTCCTTGCATCCTTAATAGCTCTTAAGTCCTCGGACATTAACATCATCTTGGGTATGGACTGGATGTTAGCTGATTATGCTAAGATTAATTGTGCCACTAGAACCGTTCAACTTACTCACCCATCGGGCAAGACAGTCAATGTCTTAACTCGAGTGGCCAAGCGCCAGTTTTACTCCCTAAATGCCAACCCCCTTCCATACATTGAGGATATTCCGGTAGTCTCAGACTTTCCGGATTTCTTTCCAGAAGAACTGCCAGGTGTTCCACCTGACAGGGATGTTGAGTTCGTGATAGACCTTGTTCCAGGAACCGTTCCAATTTCTAGAAGACCATATAAGATGGCACCCTTAGAACTAGCCGAGCTTAAGAACCAACTCGATGAGTCCTTGAAAAAGGGTTTCATCCGTCCTAGTTCCTCTCCTTGGGCTTGCCCCGACCTCTTCGCCAAGAACAAGGATGGAACGGATCAGATGGTTGTAGATTACCAACCTGTCAACTTGGTCACCATCAAGAACAAGTATCCGCTTCCCAGGATCAACGATCTGTATGACCAGCTCGCTGGATCCTCAGTCTTTTCCAAGATGGATTTGAGGTTGGGCTACCATCAAATCAAAATCAGAAAAGTGGACATTCCCAAAACGGCCTTTGTTACTCGTTATGGCCAATACGAGTACACCGTTATGTCTTTCGGTTTAACCAATGCCCCAGCCACTTTCTCTCGGTTAATGAACTCGGTCTTCATGGAGTATTTGGATAAATTCGTCGTAGTCTACCTCGATGACATACTCATCTACTCCAAGAATGAAGAGGAACATGCCGAACATCTAAGGTTGGTATTGACGAAACTTTGAGAGCATTGCCTTTATGCCAAATTCTCCAAGTGTGAATTTTGGTTGCCAGAAGTGACCTATCTAGGCCATGTAATCTCTGATAAGGGTATTGCTGTCAATCCCGAGTGAGTTCAAGCCGTCCTTGATTGGACTCCACCTGAGACGGTGAAGCAAGTTTGGAGCTTCCTTGGCTTAGAGAGCTATTGCCGCCGCTTCGTCGAGAATTTCTCCAAGTTTGCTAAACCTCTAACTGAACTCCTCAAGAAAGATAAAAAGTTCGAGTGGACCCCACAGTGCGAGTTCAGCTTTCAGGAACTGAAAAGACGCCTGACATCTGCTCCCGTACTGGTACCACCAGATTTCTCCAAGGACTTTATTATCTATTGCGACGCCTCGCGACAAGGACTAGGTTGCATACTCATGCAAGATCGTCAGGTAATTGCCTATGCTTCACGGCAATTACACCCACATGAGGAAAACTATCCCACACATGATCTATAGCTTGCAGCTGTAGTCCATGCACTCAAAACTTAGTGACATTACCTCCTCGGTAATCGTTGTGAGATTTTCACCGATCACCAAAGTTTGAAATATATCTTCACCCAACCGGATTTGAATCTCAGGCAACAACGTTGGGTCGAGTTGATCTTGGATTACGATTTAGGAATAACTTACACCCCGGGCAAAGCCAATGTCATGGCTGATGCGCTAAGTCGTAAATCTTATTTTAACAACCTGATGTTACAACAAAGTCAACCACTTCTCCACGAGGAATTTCGTAAGCTCAATCTTCACATTGTCCCTTGAGGATTCCTATCCACCCTGGTGGCGAAACCTACCCTTACGGATCAGATCATCAAGGCACGGAAGGTAGATCCGGGAATCTCCCGTATTAGAAGAAACATTAAGAAAGGAGTCGCAAATTGTTTCTCCGTTGATGATCAAGGTGTCATATACTTTGGAAATCGTTTAGTGGTTCCCAAGGCACGAAACTTGAGGCGGCTGATCCTTAAGGAAGCTCATGAATCCCCTCTCACCATTCATCCTGGTAGTACTAAAATGTATCAAGACCTACACTAGAGGTTTTGGTGGACTAGGATGAAGAGAGAAATCGCTCAATATATTGCTAATTGCGATGTTTGTCGTCATGTTAAAGCAGAGCATCAACGGCCTGCTGGCACCCTTCAACCTTTGGCTATTCCTGAGTGGAAATGGGATAAAATCAGTATGGATTTCATCACTGAGTTTCCCAGGACCAAGAGAGGGAATAATGCCATCTTTGTCGTGATCGTCCGTCTTTCCAAAGTAGCCCATTTCCAACTTGTTCATGAGAGTATCACCGCTAGCCAGCTAGCTGACTTATACATCTCCCGAATAGTGTCTCTTCATGGTGTCCCATTGGAAATTAACTCAGACCGTGGGAGTCTCTTCACCTCTCGATTTTGGGAAAGTTTCCAAAATGCTATGGGAACTCGTCTCTATTTTAGCACCGCCTTCCATCCTCAATCAAGTGGTCAAGTAGAGCGAGTCAATCAAATTCTGGAAGATATGCTCTGAGCTTCTGTCATCTCATTCAGAATGGGTTGGGAGAAATGCCTTCCATTCATGGAGTTTGCTTATAACAATAGTTATCAAGCTAGCTTGGGCAAAGCTCCTTTCGAAGTTCTCTATGGACGAAAATGTCAAATGCCTCTTAACTGGTCAGAAACCGGGGAAAGACAACTCTTTGGCCCGGATACGATTCAGGAAACAGAAGAGCAGGTTCGTGTTATTCATGAGAAATTGAAAACAGCCCAATCTCGTCAAAAGAGCCAATATGACCGTAAACATAAGCTCATGACTTATGAAGTCGGCGAGAAGGCTTACCTTCGGGTTACCCCATTAAAGGGAACCCATCGTTTCGGTATCAAAGGAAAATTGGCTCCTCGTTACATCGGACCCTTCCACATTCTTGCCAAAAGAGGAGAAGTTGCCTACCAATTGGAACTACCTTCGCATCTTTCCAGAGTTCACGATGTCTTCCACGTTTCTCAACTCAGGCGTTGCTTCGCGGATCCTATTCGTGGAGTGGACCACGAAACGCTTGATCTACAAGATAACCTCTCATATGGGGAATATCCTGTTCATATCCTTGATCAAGCCGAGCATAGCACTCGACGCCATAATATCAAGTTTCTCAAGGTTCAATGGTCATACCATTCCGAAAAGGAAGCCACTTGGGAAAGGGAGGATCGTCTTCGACTCGAGTACCCCACCTTCTTCCTGGAGGATCCTAAATCTCGGGACGAGATTCTTTTGAGTGGGAGTGAGTTGTCACACCCTAGCCAGTTCAAGCATTAGAGTGTGCATCATGTTTAAATTTCTCTTAAATTTGAAATGGGGATGACAGCACCCCCAGCACCCCCCTGGAACAACTAGGGTTTACTAAAAACTTTTTCAATGAACCTGCAATGCCCTTCTAAAAAGCCCACCCTTTTTGTTTTGGGTTAAAACCTTGGACAAAAATGGTGCACATTTTTCTAGGACATCTTAAGGTCATTGAATTAATTCTTATAGTATTTGCATTTGGGCATTTAAATGCTATAAAATATTTTAAATGCTCAAACAATCATAAACCAAAATGTTTGTTGTTGGATATATTCTAAGCAGTGGCCATGATTAATTTTATGATTTATGGAAATGCCCTGGCATTTTTAATAAAGCCCTGAAGTTACAAATATAATAGAATAAATAAAAAAACAGAAAAGGAGAAAGAGAACAGAACTTACCTGACGCAGCCCACCTAGCCCACCGGCTCGGCCGAGTCCACTGGCTCTTGCCAGTCATCCTCCTCCTCCCGCCAGGAGGACGAGAAGCGCGTGGCCGGCGCCCGCGGCCACACGCCGGCCACCTCCTGCTTCTGCCAACGCCCCGGACGAGCCTACGAGTGCCAGACACTCCCCCACGTCCCCCTCTCTTTCTCCCCACTCTCCCTGTGGCCTCTCCCCCTCTCTGGCTCTCTCCCCATTCCCTGCCGAGCGCAGCCGTCGCCGCCGACAAGCACCACCGCAGCCACTGCCGTCCACTCGCTGCCTCGCCGTGCCAACAAGCTCCACCGTCGTCCGCTGCTTCGCCTCGACCCATCCCCGAGCGCTCGCTCGCCCCGGAGACGCTGCACCGATCTCGTCTTCAACCTCGGTCGCCAGAGATCCCCCTCGCCGCCCCGCTCGCTCCAGCTCTTCCCCGAGCACGCCGTTCGCTCCCCTGCAACCGCAGTGAGCTACTGGCCCGTTTCCCCCTCTCCCCGCGCTTGTCTGCGCCCTCTAACCCCCATGGCCATCGGAGCCGAAGCTCGCCACCGCCACCGCATGTCACCGTCGTGGCCACAGCCATGTTGCCTCGCAACCGAGCACACCTTCGTCTTCAACGCACTCGCAGGAGCCCGTAGCACCCCCGCGCGCCCCTCGCCGTGCCTGCTAGCGACTAGTTCAACCTCGCCCGAACTCCGGCCGCCGCGGACGTGCTCACCGTCGTCGTCTCCGGCCACCCCAGCTCCACCTACTACCACCACTCGACGCGGCTCACTCCCCGCATCACGTAGATGGTCTGCGCCGTCCTTTTGGTCACCGGAGTGCAAAACCCGAGCCCTCCGCCGCGTCTGGCCTCGCCGGCGGTTAAACGCCGGTGAGTTTGACCCCCTTTGACCGTGGACTGACGCGTGGGCCCAGGTTGACTCCCCCCTGAGCCTATGACAGGTGGGGCCGGCCTGCTAATTAGTTTAGGATTAGAGTTAACTAATTTTAATTAGTTTAGTCACTGACATGTTGGCCCAGGCCCCACTGACAGTTAATTAGTTCTAATTTAATCCTGTTAATTAGCTGAGCCACTGACAGACAGGGCCCATGAGTCAGGTTTGACCTGGCCGACCCAGTTGACCCACTGACGTCACACCTATGTCATGCTGACGCATTAATTCAATTACTGGAATTATTCTTATATAGGAAATCCCAGAAAATAGCCAAAACTTCTAAAAATCATAGAAAATTAACCATAACTCCAAATCAAACAATTTATACAAGAAAAATGATCAGAAAAATTCAATCTATCCATCTGTAATGGTTTCATGCATGACAAAACAAGTTAACCATGCTGTTTAAGCAAAATAAAATAATGCACTAATAAGGCCATGTTAAATGAGCTAACATTTGAATCTTTGATTCAAATGAGTTCATTCCTTTCTGTTTTAGCTTGCATTAGGCAAAGACACTTTCATTTTGCCATGTCATAGCATGCATCATATTGTTGCATATCGTCATGTGTTGATTATGTTCGGTGTGTCTTTCGTGGTAGGTTCTGCCTCCGAGGATAACCCCGAGTATCCGTCTGAAGGGTAGTACCCTACTACCACTACATCAGGCAAGCAACCAATTGATCATTCTGATACAAACCCATGTTCTCGCTTCTACTATTGTTTACTGCATTAATACAACATGATTCAAACTGATGTGTGCTACGGTAGTTGAACCCTTATCCTCTGCATGACCTGTCATTGCCACAGTAACTAGATGAAACCCACTAGCATGTGTAGGAGTTGATTGAGCCGTGTACGTGTTTCCTACCTTGCTATGCCTGCTATGCTTAGAGTTGTGTCAGGTTTGGTTCATCTGGGTCATGGGCTAGAGTGAAATGATTATGTCGGTAATGTGAGGGATGTGTTGAACATGATTTGGTAAAGGTATCGATGAGAGGCCATGTAGGAGTACATGGTGGGTTGTTTCATTGAGGCCGTCCCTAAGAACTGAGATCTGTATGTGTGATTTAAGATTCAGTTACTACCATACATTGGGCCCAAAACCAATGGACCCTCTCGACTTCTTAATCACCCTAGTACTCTGTCCAGGAGTTGCAAATAGTTTCTGGTGTTTGTAGGTTATGTGTTGGCAGCCGTGCGTAGCGCTGACCCTAGGGGTGGGCTATGTTGCGGTAGATACACCATGGCACGGTGTACCGAGTCACCCGTTTGGTGTCTCGGGAACCCTGTTCACATCGTTCAGGGCCGTATGTGGAAACCTCGGTCGGACTCCCTACGGATGGAACCTGAATAGGCGATAGACCTGGACTAGAGGCTTGAGTGTTAGGTAGGCCATGGCCGACACCCTCGTTGGGCTTCCGCTTGAAGGTTGCCGAGTACATGTCGTGTAAACGGCGGTAAGTGGTGAAAGCGTGTATGAAGAAGTACACCTCTGCAGGGTATAAAACTATTCGAATAGCCGCGTCTGGGATAAAGGACTACTTGGTTGCCTATACAGTTCATAGACAAGCTAATGGATACTACTAAGAGACTCAAGATAAGTGTGAGTACCGAGGATGGCCCTCTCGTAGGATGACGAGGGAGGATCCCCGGTGGAGTATTGTGTTGGTGATTAGTGGACTCGTGTGCGAAAAACTGTTTTACTAGTGGAGTTCCGTAGGATAGCTTAGCCAAGAGTCAAAGCTGGCTTGCTGCAATAACTCCACCCCCTTCTTGAGAATGAGCATGTATAGTAGGTTCTGATGTAAGACTTGCTGAGTACCCTCGTACTCATGTTTTCTTAATTACTGTTTTCAGACGACAACACCGCCCCCACCGATGGGTTTTATGTAGACCTTGATGTCGACGAGTGACTAGCCACCCAGGTGGTGATCCTGGCCATGGAGGGCCCTATGTAGATAGACAGGCTTCGAGAAGCCTTCTTTCTTTCTAGTGTCTGTACACAGACTATTTGCTTCCGCATGTGCTTGTATGCTTGTATGACTTGAGTGTTGGGTCATGTGACCCCTACCTGTATGAACATGTTATGTATGGCTCTCTGGAGCCTTTAAATAAAGTACTTGAGTTGTAGAGTTTTGTTGTGATGCCATGTTGTATGTACTCATATCGGGCATATTGTGTGTATGATTGAAATGCTTGGTATGAGTGGGATCCGACAATCTAGTTGTTTATCCATGGCAGCCTTTCTTATGGGGAAATGTAGTCTAGTGTTCCTCGAGCCATAGTAGTCCGCTACAGCCCGGTCCATCGGAGTCCTACTAGCCCAGCACTACTGCTCAGGACACTTGACTGGCCGGCATGTGTTTCACTTCGTTCCTATGTCTGTCCCTTCGGGGAAATGTCACGCGGTGACATCCAGAGTCCTGCCTAGCCTGTTACAGCCCGGGTTCCCCGAAGTCCTGTTAGCCAGTGCTACATCCCGGATTCACTCGCAGATGACCGACATGCTCGATGTGATTCATGTATGCCTGTCTCCATTGGTCTGCGCCACTTTGGGTTCACGACTAGCCATGTCGGCCCGGGTTCTCTGTCATATGGATGCTAGCGACACTATCATATACGTGAGCCAAAAGGCGCAAACGGTCCCGGGCCATGGTAAGGCGACACCCGTGGGAATACCGTGCGTGAGGCCGCAATGTGATATGAGGTGTTACCGGCTAGATCGATGTGACTTGGAATCGGGGTCCCGACATCTGGATCCTCATCTCTCCCCATTCCGCATGTGTATCTCACACACTCACTCTCTAATTATGTATATGTGTCTCCATGTTACACAACACAAAGCCCCATGTACATGTCTCTCTCTATCCTCCACACACATAGACACAAAGAATCTGTTAACATTGCCTCAGTCTCTAGACATATCACACACGCACACTGTCTCACTCTCCCGCAAACACGCTCAGCAAGGGTTTCCCTGTGAATAACTTACCATCTATTCATCAACAGTCGTGGCAATACGGCGAACACGAGAGGTGAAAAAGAATAAATATGCACGTGCCTAGACAAGCTAGTATGACTACAAGGACTAGAGCAAGCCAAAAAGCGCGCCGCCATCACCCCCTCCTTATCGACGACGGGAAAACCTTTGTTTTACACAGTCGAGAAGTGTAACACCCACGATGCGGCTATATCTCCCACGCGTTGGAGCACGACTTAGAGGCATAGGCGCATAGTAGGCAAGATGGTATCTGAGCGGATGTGGGCTGTGAAGAGAGAAGAAAAGGAGAGCAGCCCGGCAACTGTTTCCGGAGACCCAAAACTTCTGACGATAGACCGGCTACTACTGCCACTATACTTATACGTTGGGCGTCAAACGGGCTCCGAAAGCAATGAAACTTGACAGGCGGCCTATCTACACTAAAACAACACCACATGCCAACTTTCATCCCATTTCGAGAACATTTTCCGGCCACTTATAAAATAATATTTCAGACATGCCGCGAGCGCATGCAAGTGTGTCTGGGCTCAGAATAGACAACAAAGAGAACGAGGAGACCGAGATGGATGCAAGTTTTGAAAACACAATGATGCAATGCGGATGATGACATGGCAAGATGCAACACGCAAGTGAAAGACATGGCAACGACGGCGAATAACTGCAAGACACCTGGCGCATCGGTCTCGGGGCATTACAACACTCCACCACTACAAGAGGATCTCGTCCCGAGATCTAGGATGGCACCGGAGGGAAACAGAAGAGGAAGAGAAGAGGTAAAACTAAGTTGCTTCTTTGACTAACGAGTGAAACCAAAGAACCTTGCGAGGTTGAACAAATTGAAAGAATACAACAAAGATTAACAAAGTTGAACACACTCCGTCAGAAAAAGAGGAACAAGGAACATTACGGGAACCTTGTGGGTTGAAAGACATAAGAAAAGTGTTTAAATGGACAAGAAGTACATGCAAGCACTCCGGTTGAAACGAGATGTACAAGGAACGATAAAGATCAAATACGACAACACACCGGTTGGAAATGGAAGGCAAGAATATGAACTTGGCAAAAAGAAAGCACTTGGATGAGAGTCCGATTAGAGGAGGAATGATAGACACAACACGATGGATAAGAAAGAAAAGAACACAATCCTCACAAAATCGAGATGATGAGTGAAGAGAGCAACGTCACAATGCCTCCGGAAGAAAGAAAAGAAGATAGATCATTGTAATGAAAGAATGGAGAAGGAAAAGCAACTTCTGGCACAAAAGAGCTTGGAGGGCACCCTTCCAAGAAGGTTAAAATGGAGTTTTTGGAAAACCAACAACGAAATGAAAAAAAGCTTGTAGTGAGCTTATGGAAAACTTCTCAAAATTGAGGCGAAATTTTTCCACTAATGGAAAACAATAGATTGGATTGATATCAACAAGAAGACGAGAAGCTTATTTCAGCGGGAGGATTAATGAAAGACTTGGGTCATTTATAAGCACCATAATAGCAACAATCATTAGGGAAGTCTCAAGGTGAAATATAATCCAAGATAACTCCAACAAAGAGATTGATGGATTGAGAAGAGCTCATGCTCAAAGAAATTGATGTGTTTAGCTATCTCATTCCTGACAACCTTTGAATCATGAAACATGAAGGAAATTGTGAAAATGACATAACACCACCTCAAAAGATAAGATAGAAAGAATTGCACTTTGGAATGCAAGATGAAGAATACTTTAAGTATAGCTTGGCGGATCATAACTTCAAGAGAAATCTTGAAGAACAATAGAAGAATGCATAGAATCTGTGACGAGCTACCATGTAGAGCCTCCATGAAGAACTCCGGTAAACAAGGATGATAGAAAGAAAGAGAAGTTGAAAACACCAGGTGAAGCCTTGCAAAGATTTAGATGGAGCTTCGCCACGAGATAAATCGGAAAACTTGAAACTCCAGAAAAGAAACGATGAAGCATCTTGAACCTAGAAATGTGACATGATGAACAACTCTGGAAATAATTCATTAGATCACTTAGATGAAACAACAATAATAATTACGTTATGCGTATCCTTCACCAATTTAAATTTATGACAAGCAACTGATTTGGCATACTACTTATTCTCGTTAAAAGGATAGACATAGCACATACTTGAGAAAGGTCTTCAACGAACCACCGGTAGGAATGGAAGAACGAATTAATCTGTATGATAACGAAGGAAGAGGAACTCTTGAACGAACCACCGTAAGAATTGAACAAGAAAGTAGCAAAAGCACAATTCACCTGGAAGAATTGGAAAACGAAAGAAGATACTTGAGAGACTTTAGATACAGGTGAACGAAGAGATCCTGAGCTGATTAGCGAAAATTTGAATGATGCACTGGAAGAATTCAAGAACTAGAGCTGAAAGCTGGAATGAATAATTCCGAGACGATGGGCTCCGGAGAATCAAACTGAAAAGACTCATGAATTGCTCCGTATGGGTGAAAAGAATTCTCGCAATTGAAAACAGTTAGGAGAGGATGGCCTCAAGCTAGAACCATGAATCTTCACGAGAACAGATATGATATAAGAGGAACTCTTCTTCGGTCTTCAAAATCAGGAGAATGACGACGAAAAACACCATCAAGAATTGTTTAGACACTCCGGGATGACTAATAGAAAGGTTGAGCCAACGGTGAAAAGAATTTGACAGGTCTTGGAGAAAAACAAATGACTGATGATAATTCATACTTACGTCAAACTTTGAGAAGAATTTGAGAGTAACTCCGGGAAAATTAGAAGAGTCAGGTAAGGTCCTAGAAAAATACTTGTGGGTTAGGTCCCACTCAAGAGAAACACCGTTGGACGATTGCTTAGGAAGAGATAATGCACCGGTTGATTTAAATGGTTTGAATGAGATAACAACCTTGAAATAGGTTGAACGGATCTTGAATGAAAAGATGAGACTTCCGAGATATCTTCAGCACTCCAGAACAAATGAATAGTGAGAGGTGAATGATTAAGAGGTGCACCGGCATGGGAAAACATTTGAAACGAGGAAAGCGATATGATCAACACCAAAAGCTAGAATTGAATCCACCGGAGAAGAAAAAGAATGATGAATGATGATCTTGAAGCTCCATTAGTATCTTCCTGAGAATCACCGGATAAGAACATTGAAAGAGAGGAGCAAAGAGGCTTCACATCCATAAGATGGATACTTGATTACGAAATCCGATTCCTCGAATAAAAAGGGTGGGAGGGCGGGAAAACAAAGGCAACTTGGGACGGATGAAACAAACACCGCTGACGAAAACTGAGTTGATCTTGCTGATGTTAAAAATGATCGGATCCACTTGAAGAGAAACACGCGGGTTGAAAAGGATTGACATGACCATCTCGATGATCGAAAAGGATTAGCACTCCCATAGAAATATGAGAACACTGCTTAGGAAAGGTATGGAATCAACATTTGACTTCGGAGCAACTCGCATACCACAAACCAAAACAAAAACAAAGGATCGACTTAGGAGATAAGCCAGAAACACACATATGATAGATCCCATATCGTATCATGTGTCTGTTGGAAAGATATCCTAGGATCTACTGGAATTCCCACTTATAAACTCCTGAAACTTTCTGGTTATGCAATCAGGTGTTGGGGATACAGGGGAAGCATAATATCTCACCCAAACTAACAATTCCTACATCCAGCTGTATCCATCCTTCAACACATAACCAAGAAACCTTCGGAAATCATTTACCTCAACCTTCAAAAAGCATCCGTTACACAAGTTATGGTAATACTCCGGAACTGCCACCCCAGTATTGGGTGGCGTCGAGGTTATCTCACCAACAACTGCATAAAAGAGATTTTCGATGTCGGCGAACTTAGGTATTCCAGAATTACAATGATAAAATTGTGACGACAACACCTTGGAGCTCAATTCCCCGGGACACTACCACAACCCCTAAATGTCAGGAGGCACCAAGGACAATGTTCTCATCACAAAACCATCAGAACGATTCCAAGATACCCGCGTGATCCTAATTTTTTTTCGTGAAATTTGAGAAGAGAAGAGTCAAAACACTACGTCAGGAGGCCTCACCAAAGCGAAGAAGGGACTAAGGATTAAAAATAATCCTACTCTCCGATATATATAATCCTATAAGACTCAAAACATTTTTTCTAGACTCAACAATGCCAGCGATTCGATCAAGCAGGGGGCTCCTAAGTTGGCTATATCTCCCACGTGTCGGAGCACGACTTAGAGGCATAGACGCATAGTAGGCATGTCGCAAGAGGGGTAATCTTTACACATCCCATGTACTGAATAAGAAAGGGATAAAGAGTTGGCTTACAATCGCCACTTCACACAATACATAAATATAGCATTACATCATCCAGATACAATCAGGGTCCGACTACGAAACCAAATAAAGAAAGACAACCCATAATGCATAGATCCCCGATCGCCCCGACTGGGTTCCACTACTAATCAACTAGAAATGAAACAAGACAACAAACACGATCTTCATCGAGCTGCTCCTTGAGCTCGGTTGCGTCACCTGCACGGTTATCATCGGCACCTCCAACTGTTTGAAGTAATTTATAACCAACCCTCAAGTTTCCTCGAGGTGGCGCTGCAAGGGGCTCTAGTTCGGACCAACACTTAGAGAAGCACTGGCTCGGGGGGGGGGGGGTTAAAATAAAGATGGCCCTTGGGTTGGCCGACCCAAGGGAAGGGTAATAGGTTGTTAGGCAAATGTAATACCAAGGTTGGGCCTTGCTAGAGGAGTTTTATTCAAAGCGAACTATGAAGGGGTTCCCATAACACCCAACCGCTTAAGGAACACAAAATCAAGGAACATAACACCGGTATGATGGAAACTAGGGCGACAAGAGTGGAACAAAACACCAGACATAAGGCCGAGCCTTCCACCATTTACCAAGTATATAGATGCATTAATTAAATAAGAGATATTGTGATATCCCAACATATCCATGTTCTAGCATGGAACAAACTTCAGCTTCACCTGCAACTAACAACGCTATAAGAGGGGCTGAGCAAAGCGGTAACATAGCCAAACAACGGTTTGCTAGGAAAGGTGGATTAGAGGCTTGACATGGAAATATGGGAGGCATGATATAGCAAGTGGTAGGTATCGCGGCATTGCAATAGATCGAGCAACTAGCAAGCAAAGATAGAAGTGATTTCGAGGGTATGGTCTTCTTGCCTGAGATCCCGCAAGGAAGAAGAACGAGTCCATGAAGAAGACAAGCGGACGTAGTCAAACGAATCCTCACAAACACGACGTTATCGGAACTAAACCGAAGAAGCAACAACGGAAAGAAAGAAACAACATAGTAAACAACCATCACATAAACATGGCATGATGCACAAACAAGTATGATGCATGTCCGGTTTAACAAGGCATGGCATGGCATAGTGCACAAGCAAAACTACAAGTTGAGTGGAGCTCAATATGCAACGAGTTGCATATTGACGAAACGCCACATGACTTCTTTAGTTCTCTCCCGTTTATGCACCCAACAAGGTTAAATGTTATTAAACATGGCAATATGGTGAAGCAAATGAAAACTACCTATCTAGGCAAGTTTAAATGAGGCCGGAACAACAAGCAACAAGTCCGAAGAAATCCTCATGAGCATATATTAGATTTGGTATTGTTCTGACCTAAAGCATATTTTAGAGTTGTTAAACATGCAAAGTAAGGTTACCATGATAATCTATGCATTTTTCTACCCCATTTACATATAAAGATTATTTACAATGGAGCTATGGTTATGAAGTTATGAATTTAATCATTTTACCATGGATATGAGCAAACTAATGCAAACAGCAGCTTAAACATTTTAAACATGGTTGAAAGTTTGATATTATGAAACTAGACACAAATTTAAGCATTTTACATATATAGTTTATTTAGTTCCGATGCACGGTATGTGAGTTATAATATGCATGAACTATAGGGACTATTCTGTAAAACTGGTCTCTCTGGAAATTAGACAAAATCACAGGTAAAAAAACAATATGGGTCCAATCTGCTAGCCCAATTGTATATAGGAGGGGGCTATGGAAGTGGCCTCACCACGGGCCTAGCCCAGCTCGGTGGGAGGAGGTCGGGCAGGCCGGCTGGTGCTGGGCCTGGGAGGCCGAGGCCCATGCGCTGACCCACGCGAGCGAGAGGGCTCGTCTCCCCCGCGTGAGACCGAGCGAGGCCATGGCGTGGCCGGCGGCATCTTGCACCAGCGGGGCGAGGGATGTCCGGCGCGACGCAGGACAAGGCGGATACGGGCATGGGTCCTCCGGATCCGGCCGTGGTGGTGGGAGGCGGCGACCGGCAGAGATCCAGGGCGGCGGCGACGATCCCTGCGGGGAGAAGAGAGAGACAGAGAGAAATCGCGAGGTTAGAGAGATATCAGACTAGAGGAGGAAGAAGAGAGGAAGGAGGGAGAGATGGGCATGGCAACCTGGGTCCTGGGCGACTGAAGGGGGTCGCCGGCGGTGAGGTGAACGGCGGCGGGGTCGGGTGGCGCTAGGGCAGAGGAGATCAGCTCCTTCGAACCAGACCGGGGCAAGGGAACAGGAGGCGACGCGGTCGGGCCCCAATTGGCTCGCGCGAGGCGCGGCTTGCTGAGGCGCTGGGGCGCGAGGTGGCGCTGCGGGATTGGCCGGGGTGACGCTGCGGGGTGAGGTGGCGCGCGCTGGTTGGTCTGGGCGCGGTGGCGGAAGCGCCAAGTGGCGAGGAGGGGTTTGGCCGGCACAGAATTCATGGTGGCGGTGGCTAGGACATTAGGGAAGGCTAGGGTGGTAGGGTTTAGGCTAGGAATGGCCACAATTGGAAGGAGGGGGTCTATATATAGTCAAAAGAGCTAGGGTTATGGGATTTAGGGGGGGTTTTCGGACCCTCCGATCGCGATCCGATGGCTCCCGCCGCGAGGATGGAGTAGGTGGGCTGTAGGTGAGTGGAAGTGGGCTATGGAGAGCGGCTTGGGCTGATAGCGGAGAAGATAGAGAGACCCAGCGACTGTTTCCGGAGACCGAAAACGTCCGACAATAGACCGGTTATAATGTGGCGATAGTTTTACGGTTGGGCTATGAAACGAGCTCCGAATGCGATGAGACTTGGCAGGCGGCCTACTGACAACAAAACAACACCGCATGCCAACTTTCAACCCATTCTGAGAATATTTCGCGGGCGCGTGCGAGTGTGTCTGGGCTCTGAACGGACAACGGAAGGAACGAGGGGACCGGGACAGATGCAAGTTTTGAAAACATGATGATGCAATGCACATGATGACATGGCAAGATGCAACACACAAGCAAAAGACAAGGCAACAACAGCGAATAACTGGGAGACACCTGGCGCAATGGTCTCGGGGCGTCACAACACTCCACCACTACGAGAGGATCTCGTCCCGAGATCTAGGATGGCACCGGAGAGAAACGAAAGAGAAAGAGAAGAGGTAAAACTAAGTTGCTTCTTTGATAAACGAGTGAAACCAAAGAACCTTGCTAGGTTGAACAAATTTAAAGAAGAAAACGACGAGGATGAACAAAGTTGAAAACACTCCATTAGAAAAGGGGAACAAGGAATATTACAGAAACCTTGTAGGTTGAAAAACATAAGAAAAGGGTTGCAATGGACAAGGAGTACATGCAAGCACTTTGGTTGAAATGAGATGTACAAGGAAGCGATAAAGATCAATTACGACAAAACTCCGGTTAGAAATGGAAGGTGAAGAATATGAGCTTGGCAAAATGAAAGCTCTTGGATGAGACTCCGGTTAGAGGAGGAATGATAGACACAACACTGCGGTTAAAACAAGATAGAGAAGGAATAAGAATGATATAATTTGGACAACACTCCGAATGTAAATGGTAGGAATTGAACATGGATTGACAAGATGAGAGGATACTTGATGAAATCAACAACAGGCTGCTTCCGGGGTTATTGAAAGAAATGGCACAAGAGGTAAGAAAGATTTCAGACAGCACTCCATTTGAGAAGGGAGGCAAAACTTGATAAGGTGGAAGAACTAGAAAAGAGGACACGACACTCCGGTTAAATGGATAAGCAAAAGAAAGAACATGATATTCACAAAATGAGATGATGAGTGAAGAGAGCAACATCACAATGCCTCCAGAAGGAAGAATAGAAGATAGGTCATTGGAATAACAGAATGGAGAAGAAAATGACAACTTGTGCCATACTTGAGCTTGGAAAACACCCTTCCAAGAAGGTTAAAACGGAATTGTTGAAAACCCAACAATGAAACGAATAATCTTATAGTGGGCTTATGAAAAACATCTCAAAATTGAGACTAAATTCTACCACTGACGAAAACAATAGATTGGATTGATATGAACAAGGAAACGAGAACTTATTTCCCCGGAAGGATAAATGAAGAAATTAGGTCACTTATGAGCACCATAAATAGCAACAATCCTTAGGGAAAGCTTTAGGTGAAATATAACCCAAGATAACTCCAACAAAGAGATTGATGGATTGACAAGAGCTCATGCTCGAAGGAATTGATGGGTTTAACTATCTCATTCTTGACAACTTGCGAATCATGACACACGAAGGGAAATTTTCAAGAGTGACATAACACCACCTCAAAAGCTAAGATAGGAAGAACTGCACTTTTGGAATGCACGGTGAAGAATAATTGACGTATGGTTTGGCGGACCTTAACTTCGAGAGAAAACTTGAAGAACAAATTGAAGAATGAAAAGAATCCTTGACGAACCACCATGTTGAGCCTCCATGAAGAACTCTGGAAATAAAAGGATGATATAAAGAAAGAGAAGTTGAAAACACCAGGTGAATCCTTAAAATGATTTAGATGAATCTTTCGGGATGAAATAATTGAGAGAGCTTGGAACTCCGAAAAAGAAAAGATAAAGAATCTCGAACCGAGAATGTTATATGATGAACCACTCCGGAAAGTAGGAATTGAATTTACACGATGAAACAAGAATAAGAATTACATTATGCTTATCCATCATCAACTAAATTGATGACAATCATCGGATTTGGCATACTACTTATTCTCGTTGAAAGGATTAAGATAGATATAGCGCAAACTTGGGAAAATCTTCAACGAACCACCGGTAGAATTGAAACAACGAATAAATTGATAAGATAAGAGAAGGAAGAAGAATCTTGGAAGAACCACCGTAAGAATTAAAAATGAACAAAGAAAAGATAAGGAAAACACCAGGAAGAATGATAAAAGAACGAAGAAACTTGAGAGATTATAAATACATGAGAACGGAGAGATCATGAACTGATTAGAGGAAATTTGAATGATGCACCGGTACGATTTGGAGAACGAGAGCTGAAAGCTGGAATGAATAATTCTGAGATGATGGGCTCCGGATAATCAAACTGAAAAGACTCTTGAATTGCTCCAAATGGGTGAAAAGAATTCTCACAATCGAAAACAATTATGAGAGGATGGCAACAAGCTAGAATCATGAATCTTTGAGAGAACGGATAAGATATGGAGGAAAACTCTTCTTCGGTCTTCAAATGCAGAGAATGATGATGAGAAACACCACCATGAATTGTTGAGACACTCCGGAAGAATCAAAAGCGAAGAGTTTGATTCTATGATGAAAAGAATTTGATAGATCTTGGAGAAATACATAAGACTGATGATAATTCATTCTTGCGTCAAACTTTAGAAGATTTGAGAATAGCTCTGAGACAACAGAAGATTCAGGTAGGATCCTGGGAAAAGACCTGTGGGTTAGGGCCCACTCAAGAGAAACACCGTTGAAGAGATTGCTTGAAAAGAGAGATTGCACCGATTGAATTAAATGGCTTGAATGAGATAACGACCTCAAAAGAACTTGAGCCAACTTGTAACACCCACGATGCGGCTATATCACCCACGTGTTGGAGCATGACTTAGAGGCATAACCGCATCGTAGGCATGTCGCAAGAGGGGTAATCTTCACACATCCCATGTACTGAATAAGAAAGGGATAAAGAGGTGGCTTACAATCGCCACTTCACACATTACATGAAAGTATAGCATTACATCATCCAGAATACAATCAAGGTCTGACTACGGAACCAAATAAAGAAAGACAACCCCTAATGCTAGATCCCTGATCGCCCCGACTGGACTCCACTACTGATCAACTGGAAAACGAAACAACACAATGAACACGATCTTCATCGAGCTCCCATCTGAGTTGGGTTGCGTCACCTTCACTGGCATCATCGGCACCTGCATCTGGTTTTGGAAGTAATCTGCGAGTCACGGGGACTCAGCAATCTCATACCCTCGCGATTAAGACTATTTAAGCTTATGGGTAGGAGAAGGGTAGTGAGCTGGAGCTGCAGCAAGCACTAGCATATATGGTGGCTAACTTACGCAAAAGAGAGCGAGAAGAGTAGCAAAGCATGGTCGAGAAGCTATAATGATCAAGAAGTGAGGCTGAAATTACTTACATTTCAAGCATAACACAAGAACCGTGTTCACTTCCCGAACTCCGCCCGAAAGATACCATCACGGCTACACACGCGGTTGATTCATTTTAATTAAGTTAAGTGTGAGGTTTTCTACAACCGGATATTAACAAATTCCCATCTGCCCATAACCGCGGGCATGACTTTAGAAAGTTCAAAACCTTGCAGGGGTGTCCCAACTTAGCCCATCACAAGCTCTCACGGTCAACGAAGGATGTTCCTTCTCCCAGGAAGACCCGATCAGTCTCAGAATCCCGGTTACAAGACATTTCGACAATGGTAAAACAAGACCAGCAAAGCCGCCCGAATGTGCCGACAAATCCTGATAGGAGCTGCACATATCTCGTTCTCAGGGCCCACCGGATGAGCCAGACGTCAGGTTGTCATAGACCCTGGTTTCCCAGGGGGGCGGACATCGCTCAGGTTGGACCAACACTTAGAGAAGCACTCGCCTGGGGGGGATAAAATAAAGATGACCCTTATGTCTGCAGAACCCAAGGGAAGGTGATAGGTTGTTAGTGCAAATGAAAAACCAAGGTTGGGCCCTGCTGGAGGAGTTTTATTCAAAGCAAACTGACAAGGGGTTCCCATAACACCCAACCGCGTAAGGAACGCAAAATCAAGGAACATAACACCGGTATGACGGAAACTAGGGCGGCAAGAGTGGAACAAAACACCAGGCATAAGGCCGAGCCTTCCACCATTTACCAAGTATATAGATGCATTAAAGTAAACAAGATATAATAATGATATCCCAACAATAATCATATTCCAACAAGGAACAAACTCCATCTTCACCTGTAACTATCAACGCTATAAGAGGGGTTGAGCAAAGCGATAACATAGCCAAACAACGGTTTGCTGGGACAAGGTGGGTTAGAGGATTGACATGGCAATATGGGAGGCATGATATAGAAAGTGGTAGGTATCACAACATAGCAAAAGAGCGAGCAACTAGCAAGCAAAGATAGACGTGATTTCGAGGGTATGGTCATCTTGCCTGCAAAGTTCTCCGACTTGACGTAAGATTGATCCTCGTAAGCATACTCAACAGGTTCATCGATCACATACTTGTCTCTCGGCTCTACCCAACGCAATAACACAAGCAAAGGACCAACAATCAAACATGGTACAATGCGCAAGCAACATGATGCAAAACATGGCATGATATGCGGGATGTGATATGCAATGCATATGCATGCTCCAGAAGGAAAAGATTGAACCAGACCTCAACTTGGCAAACAAAGAGTGCCGCTGGAAAGATGAGTTGATTTCGGTCGAAATCGATATAAAGATCACCAGAATCGGATGCACGGTTTGCAAAATGCAAGCAAAACAATATTGGCACAATTTTGCGATTAACATCACGATGACATCTAGAATGCAACAAGAAAATAAGCTACTGCTCTCCAAAATAGCAACAAAGCAAATGGAAGTGATCTACTCAAGATGCTTCACAAAAGATGAACACCGAGCTATGGATAAATCACACTAGAACAGGATCAAACAAGCATGCCAAAAGTGCAAAAGATATCAGCTTCACAGACTTAGTGAAAATACTAACATGTCAGGAATTAACATCAGGAAGCAATGTTTAGAGCAAGATAACAACATGCTACAGGAACAGAACATAGCAATACAAGGCATGGCATGGATATACTCAAAGCAAATCACAAAAGTCCCTTATTGACCATAAGCCAAAAAGGATCAGAAGATAAGATGGCACCCATGTAAACATAGCAAGTTTCGTTAACAGATTTAGACTTAGCAGAAAACTAGACATGGCATCAACAGAATTATGAAGGCATGTTTGCGAGCTCGATTCACTCAACAAAAGGGATTGCATAACAAGATAAGCATAGCATCAGCAAGAAGACATGTTCAAAAATCTAACCATGACAAGACCAATCTCATAGCATGCATGGATCAACTACAACAACCATGGCAAAAATGATTAACACGTAAACAATCTGCCAGGAACATTTTATAGCAAAAGTAGAGCAAGATTGAGTCATGCTAGGGCACTCCATAATTGCAAATAGGGGCATGGACGGATAGATCATAACCATATGCCCAAATCATCCTTACTGAACATACCCAAAAGAAGTATGGATCTCTCTGTAGCAACATGAATACATGGCATTAAAATAACAACAGGTAAAAGACTTAGTGAAATTCGAAGTCCCTGAAATTAGCAATATCAAGAGAGCTACTTTGCATGCTTGTGCTAGTCACCACATTGATCATAAAAATACATGGCATACACTCCTGTAAAGATGGCATGGCATAGCCCAAAACACATGTAGAGCTCATGCCCATATGCAGCACACAATAATAATGGCCAAATGACAAATGCTCAAGATCTACTAAGTAATAGGAACTAACATTTTATAGCACTCTTTCATCAACAATTTGGGCGTCAAGATGGACTCAAACAAGCATGGCACAATGTAACAAAATGAAGAGAACATTATGATGAACATTTTGATATATCGTGCGTGCAAAACGGATCTACGGATGAGGAGTTATGATGCGATGAACTGCGGCTCGAAATACTACAGAAAAAGGACTTAGTCAAAACAACCTCTCGGAAACTGGACGAAGTGGTACGGGATGGAGAGATCCGAGACGGAGGGGCGCAGTTTGGTTTGGGGATGGAAGGATCTCGTCCCAATCTGGCGACGATGAGGCGGTTTCGGCGAGGATCCGGCGGCGGCGGGCGCTGTGCCGGCGAGGTGGTGGGCCGGTGAGGGGCCGAGGCGGCGGGCGGCTGGACGCGGCGGGGTTGAGAGGCGGCGCGCAGCGGCGAAGAAAGGCCGGCGAGGTCGGCACAGGCGGCGGCAGGAGACGAAGGTGTGCCGCGGAGGTGCGAGGCGGCCGGCGCCAGAGCGGAGG
>NC_041382.1:271324001-271331944 GCF_002162155.2 Triticum dicoccoides | reverse complement strand
CGCCGGCGACCTCGGGCGCGGGCGGCGCGACGACGGAGAGAGGGCCCGGCGCGGCCCGGTTCGGCCCCTGGGTGGGCCGAATCTGGGCCTCGGGTGGCCGGCACGGTGGGAGGCGGCTGGAGACAGGTGTCTTGCCCTGATTAGCGCGGGGCGGCGGCAGACATGTCTGGCCGCCGGGCGGACATGTCCGGCGGCGCGGGGAAGATGGATCTAGGGTTTTGTCGCGAAATTTCGGGGGAGGCACCTATTTATAGATAGAGGGAGCTAGGAGAGTCCAAATGAGGTGCGGTTTTCGGCCACGCTATCGTGATCGAGCGGCTGAGAGGATGGAGGGGGTTTGGATGGGTTTTAGGCCACTTTGGAGGGGTGTTGGGCTGCAACACACATGAGGCCTTTACGGTTCCTCGGTTAACCGTTGGAGTATCAAACGGACTCCAAATGGCATGAAACTTGACAGCCGGTCTACCGGTAGTGTACCAAGGCTGCTTGGCAAATCTCGGTCCATTCCGAGAAAGTTTAACACCCACTCACGAAAAGAGGCAAAAGGGGCGCCGGAGGGCATAGGAGTGTCAGATTGCAAAACGGACAACGGGGCAAATGCTCAAATGCATGAGACGGACACGTATGCAAATGCAATGCACATGATGACATGATTTGAAATGCATGACATGCAAACAAATTACAAGGCAAACAGCAAATAACTAGAAGACACCTGGCGCAATGGTCTCGGGGAGTTACAACACTCCACCACTATGAGAGGATCTCGTCCCGAGATCTAGCATGGCACTGGAGGGAAAAGGAAGAGGAAGATAAGAGGTAAAACAAAGTTGCTTGTTTGACAAACGAGTGAAACCAAAGTACCTTGAGAGGTTAAACCATTCGAAGAAAAGAATAGAACAAAGATGAACAAAGTTGAAAACACTCCGTTAGAAAAGAGGAACAAGGTAGAACAAATTCAGACAACACTCCGGATGAAAAGAGATGCAAGACTTGATAAGATGAAAAGAACTTGAGCAAAAGGCACCACACTCCGGTTAAATGGATAAGAAAAGGAAAGAAAATGATCTTGACAAAACAAGAAGATGGGTTGAAGAGAGCAACATCACAATGCCTCCGGAAGAAATGAAAGAATGGAATGGAATGAACGAAGGGAAACAATATCTTGAGAGAGCATGCTTACAACACATTCTCGAACGGAGTTGTTCGATTAACAACAACGAAAAGATAACCTTGATGTGACCTTATAGAAGACATCTCAAAATTATGAGGTCACAACTTGCCACTCACGGAATTTTTTTTGATTGGGAGCTAGAAAAAGATAGAAATCTTCTTCCACCGAGGTGATAAGGATAAAACTTGTAGCATAGATAATCACCACAAAGAGCAACATTCCCAACGGATGGCTTTAGGTGAAATTTATACCAAGATAACTCCATGTAAGAAAGTGATGGGTTTAAATACCTCATTCTTGTGAATGAAGAATGATATATTACCACCTCAAAAGATAAGGGGAGAAACTTTTGCACTCCGGATTGCAAGATGAAGAATGCTTGAGCTCCTATGAAAAGAATCTTGATGAACACTTCGAGAAGGAATTAAATCCTTGATGAACCATCATGTAGAGCCTCCATGAAGAACTCCGGTAATAAAGAATGAACAAACGAAAGGAAAGAGAAGTTGAAAACACAAGGTGAATCCTTGTAATGATTTAGATGAATCTCCATGGTGATATAATTCCGAGAGCTTGGAACTCCGGAAAAGAAAAGATGAAACAATTGAAACCGAGAATTTGATGAGCCTCTGGAATAAGGAATTAAATTATTTGAGTGAATCAAGAATAAGAATTAGGTTATGCTCATCCTTCACCAATTTAAATTGATGACAAGCAACGGATAACTTAATATGATAAGATGGAAGAGAAATCTTGAACGAACCACCGTAAGAATTAAAAATACCTGGGATAAATAGAAAATGAACGAAGATACTTGAGGGAATTTGGTACAATAGAGCAAAGAGATCACGAACTGATTAGAGAATATTTGAATGATGCAACGGTATGATTTTGGGAACAATAGGTGAAAGCTAAGAATGAATAATTCTTCTGAAATGATGGCCTTCGAAGAATCAAATTGAAAAGACTCCTAAATTGCTCTGGATGGGTTAAAAGAATTCTCACATCGAAAACAATTATGAGAGGACGGCATAAGCTAGAACCATGAATCTTCGAGAGAACGCACCAAGATTTATAAGGAAACACTCTTCTTCGGTCTTCAAATGTTGATAATGACGATGCGAAACACCAACATGAGTTGTTGAGACACTCCGGAAGAATCAAAAGCGAAGAGGTTGAGCCAACAATGAAAAAGAATTTGAAAGATCTTGGAGCAACCATCTGACTGATGATAATTCATTCTTACGTCAATTTTGAAAGAATTTAGGTTAGCTCCGGGAAAATTAGAAGAGTCAGGTAAGATCCTGGAAAAAGACCTGTTGGTTAGGGCCCACTCAAAAGAAACACCGTTGAAGGATTACTTGAAAAGAGAGATTGCACCGGTTGAATTAAATGGCTTGAATGAGATAACAACCTCAAAATAGGTTGAACGGATCTTGAATGAAAAGACGAGCCTTCTAAGATATCTTCGCACTCCGGAACAAATGAATAGTAAGAGGTGAATGATTAAGAGGTGCATCGGCAAAAGAAAACATTTGAAACGAGAAAAAGAATGTGATCAACAAAGCTTGAATTGAATCCACCGGAGAAGAAAGAGAATGAATAACGATCAACTTGAGGCTCCGGTAGTATCTTCTTGAGAATCACCGGATACGAACATTGACGAAAAAGAATGGAGAGACTTCTCATTAATAATATGAGTACTCGATTAAGAAATCCGAGTACTGGAATAAAAAGGGGGTGGGTGGGCGGGAAAACAAAGGCAACTTGGGGACAGATGAAACAAACAACATTGGGAAAGCCGAGAGGTGATCTTGCGGATGTTGAAATGATTGGACCCACTTGAAGAGAAACACGCTGGTTGAAAAGGAATTAACATGGCAACCTCGATGAACAAGAAGGATTGGTATTCAAATAGAAGTGTGAGAACACCACTTAGGGAAGGTATGGAATTAACATTTGACAGTGAAGCAACTCGAATACCACAACTGAAAAAAATTTAGTAATTATCTGGAGACTCCAGTTTTACAGAAAAACTCTCATGTTTCATGCATTTAATAACTCCACGACCGTGCATCATATGTAAATAACTTATATATGTAAAATGCTTAGATTTTCATCTAGTTTCATAATATGCAATTTTCATATATGTTTAAAATTTTTAAATGATTTTTGCTTATATTTTGCTTAATTGCCATGCTAAAATGCTTTAACTCGTAACTAAATAACCGTAACTCGGAATTTAATAAACTTTATATGTAAATGTGGTAGAAAAATGCCTAGTATATCATGATGGCTTTACTTTGAATGTTTAACAACTCTAAGATTTGTTTTATGGAAGAACAGTACCAAATTCAAATATTACATGTGGGGATTTACTGGACTTGTTATTTGTTGTTCCAGCCTCATTTAAACTTGCCTAGATAGGTAGTTTTACTTTGCTTCACCTCTTGCCATGCTAAACAACATTTAATATTGTTGAGTACATAAACGAGATCGAACTAAATAACTTGTTGTGGTGTTTCGTCAATATGCAACTCGTTGCATATTTTGCTCCACTTAATTTGTAGAATTGCTTGTGCACTTTGCCATGCCATGCCATTAAACCGGACATGCATCATACTTGGTTGTGCATCATGCCATGTTAATGTGATGTTTGTTTACTATGTTGTTTGCCTCTTTCCGATGTTGCTTCTTCGGGTAAGTTCCGATAACATCGCGTTCGTGAGGATCCGTTCGACTACGTCTGTTTGTCTTCTTCGTGGACTCGTTCTTCTTCCTTGCGGGATCTCAGGCAAGATGACCATACCCTCGAAATCACTTCTATATTTGCTTGCTAGTTGCTCGCTCTATTGCTATGCCGCGATACCTACCACTTGCTATATCATGCCTCCCATATTGCCATGTCAAACCTTGAACCCACCTTGTCCTAGCAAACCTTTGTTTGGCTATGTTACCGCTTTGCTCAGCCCCCTCTTATAGCGTTGCTAGTTGCAGGTGATGATGGAGTTTGTTCCATGTTGGAACATGGATATTGTTGGGATATCATTATTATATCTTGTTTACTTTAATGCACCTATATACTTGGTAAAGGGTGGAGGGCTCGGCCTTATGCATGGTGTTTTGTTCCACTCTTGCCGCCCTAGTTTCCGTCATACCGGTGTTATGTTCCTTGATTTTGCGTTCCTTGCGCGGTTGGGTGTTATGGGAACCCCTTGTCAGTTTGCTTTGAATAAAACTCCTCCAGCAAGGCCCAACCTTGGTTTTACATTTGCACGAACAACCTATCACCTTCCCTTGGGTTCTGCAGACTCAAGGGTCATCTTTATTTTTAACCCCCCGGGCCAGTGCTTCTCTAAGTGTTGGTACAACCTGAGCGATGGCCGGTGTAACACCCTCGATGCGACTATAGCTCACACGTGTCGAGGCACGACTTAGAGACATAATCGCATTGAAGGCATATATCACAAGTTAGGCAATCTTCACAAACATCCCTTGTAATATGAATAATAAAAGGGAGATAACATAGTTGGCTTACACTCGCCACGTCAATCAAGTACATAAATAACATTACACCAACCAACACTCATGGCCCGACTACGGCGCCAAAATAAAAAAGAACCCAACATGCGACACGGTCCCAATCGCCCCCAACTGGGCACCACTACTGATCATCGGGAAAGGAAACATAGTATCACTGAGAGTCTTCGTCGAACTCTCACTTGAGCTCATACGCGTCTCCTGGAGCGAAATCATCAGGCCCTGCATCTGGTGTAATAGTAATCTGTGAGCCACAGGGACTCAGCAATCTCGCACCCTCGCGATCAATACTATTCAAGCTTATGGGTATGGCAAGGTGAATAAGAGTGGAGCGGCAGCAAGCGACTAGCAAGTATGGTGGCTAACTTATTCGCAAAAGAGAGCGAGAAGAGGAGGCAAAGGACGAGTGAGAAACTAAAGAACAACCTGCGCAAACATTACTCCAACACCGTGTCCACTTCCCGGACTCCGCCGAGAAGAGGCCATCACGGTAACACACTCCGTTGATTCATTTTAATTAAATTAAGGTTCAAGTTATCTACAACCGGACATTAACAAATTCCCATCTTCCCATAACCGCGGGCACAGCTTTCGAAAGTTCAATCCCTGCAGGGGAGTCCCAACTTAGCCCATGACAAGCTCTCACGGTCAACGAAGGAATAGAGCTCCTCCCAAGACGTTCCGATCAGACTCGGTATCTCGGTAACTCAAGACACTTCGACAGGTCAAAACAAGACCAGCAACACCGCCCGAATGTGCCGACAAATACCGATAGGAGCTGCACATATCTCGTTCTCAGGGCACACTCAGATGAGACTAGCTACGAGTAAAACCAACCCTCAAGTTTTCCCGAGGTGGCCCCGCAGGCAGCTCAGTTCGGACCAACACTCAGAGGGAGCACTGGCCCGGGGGGGTGTTAAAATAAGATGACCCTTGGGCTCCGGTAACCCAAGGGAAAAAGATGCTAGGTGGCGGATGGTAAAACTAAGGTTGGGCATTGCTGGAAAAGCTTTAATCAAGGCGAACTATCAAGGGGTTCCCATTATAACCCAACCGCGTAAGGAACGCAAAATCCAGGAACATAACACCGATATGACGGAAAATAGGGCGGCAAGAGTGGAACAAAACACTAGGCGAGAGGCTGAGCCTTCCACCCTTTACCAAGTATATAGATGCATTTAAGATAGCATGACAATATAATGATATCCCAACAATTAAATAAAAGATGTTCCAACAAGGAACGGCCTCCAATCTTCACCTGCAACTAGCAACGCTATAAGAGGGGCTGAGCAAAGCGGTAACATAGCCAATCAAAGGTTTGCTAGGACAATGGTGGGTTAGAGGTTTGACATGGCAATTTGGGAGGCTTGCAAGAAAGTGGCAGGCATCGTAGCAATGGCATAGCAAAAGAGCGAGCAAGCTAGCATAGCAAAGATAGTAGTGATTTCGAGGGTATGATCATCTTGCCTGCACAGTTGTCAGAGTTGACTGGATCCTCAAAATCAAACTCAACGGGCTCCTTGTTAGAGAACTCATCTCTCGGCTCTACCCAAACAAGACAAACAAGCAACAAGGATACAATCAACCACGTGCAAGATCAAGCAACATGATGAAATGATGATATGCTATGCGGGATGCAAAATGCAAGATATGACAGGAAATGCATGAACCTGGCCTCAACTTGGAATTCCAAGGGTGCCACTAGAAAGATGAGGTGAAATCACTTGAAAACGATATAAAGATCGCCGGAATCGGAGTTACGGTTCGGAAATGGCAAGCGATTCAAATATGACACCGGTCTGCGATTTACAGCAAGTAGGAATCTAAATGCAATGAAATGAACATGCTACAGCAACCAAACATGACAACAAGATACATGGCAGGGATGCATACAAGATGCTTAACAAAAGTCTAGCACTGAGCTACGGCCAATTCATCCATTAGGAGGTTCAAACAAGTATGGCAAAAACGGAAATGGTAAAACAGATCTCAAACTTAGTGAAATAAACACTTGTCTGGAGATCATATAGCCCTCTTCGGAGCAACAAAACAACATGCTACATGACCTGAACATGACAAAGAAAGACATGGCATAGAGATACTCAACAAGCTTAACAAAAGTCCCTTAGTGACCTTGAGCCAAAAGGGATCACAAAATACAATTGCAAGCACGCGAACATAGCAAAAACAAAATCAGTTTTCAGACTTCGTGAAAACTGGGACATGCTGAAATATAACTCACGAAGGCATGTTACGAGCTCGATGCACTCACTACTGTGCAAGTCATGGTAAGGCAAGCATACACCCATAAAGAAGGCACAAAACACAAGCTAGACATGGCAAGAACAATGGCATAGCATGCACGGATCAACTACAATTACAACGGCAAAATCGCAAACAAGTTGACGATCTGCCCAGATTCACAACGAAGCAAAAGTAGAGCTTGATTGACTCTAGCTAGGGTGCTCCATAATTGCAAACAAAGACATGGATGGATAGAGCATAACAAGATTAACAAAACTCCCTTACTGATCATCCTCAAAAGAGGCACGTATCACTAGGAAACAACAAGAACATATGGCATCGTGAACTAGACAATCCCAGGACTTGGTCAAATCACTGTCCCTGAAAACGGAATTAGCAAGTGCACCACTTTGCAAGCTTGCACAAGTCACCACACACATCCTAAAAATACATGGGTTGCACCTCTGGAAAGATGACAAAACCCTTAACAAAACATATGAAGAACTCACGGGCATAACATGCACACATTAATCATGGCAAAAATGACAAAAGTCTAAGATGAACTAGCAGATCTGACAAATAACTCACGAAGCCTCCTTCTAACAGCATTTCGGGCATCCAGATGAGCTCAAATGAAAATGATGCAATGGAATGAAATGATGTACACATCAAGACGAACATTATGATATACTATATGTCCAAATCGGAGCTATGGATGCGGAGATATCACATGTCAAAGTATGCATAAAAATTAGGGTTCGGGGCACAAAAGTCAACCGGAGGATCCTCAGATCCAGATCTGGACCGCGCGGAAATCAAGGTCGCCGGATTTCCTGTTCACCGCCGGAGAAGTGGAGGCGGCCGGGGAGGTCAGGCTAGGATCCGGCCGAAGAAGTGGAGGCGGTGGCCGGAGCTCGGGGAACGAGGCGGCGGCGGCGGCGGTGGGCGATTGGGGCGGCGGCGGCCGGTGGCGGCGAGGGGCGGCCGC
>NC_041382.1:271304033-271323661 GCF_002162155.2 Triticum dicoccoides | reverse complement strand
CCGGGCCGAGCGGGCCGCGGCGGGAGGCGGACGGCGGCGGCCACGTGGCGGCGAGCCACTGGCTGCGGGCGGCGGCGGGAGAGATCCGGACATTGTCCGGCTCGTCCGGACACGTCCGGTGCGGCGGGGAGAGGATTTTTTAGGGTTTCGAGAGGGGATCCGCGAATTTGGAATGGGGGGTGTATATATAGGCATAGGGGGAGCTAGGAGAGTCCAAATGAGGTGCGGTTTTCGGCCACGCGATCGTGATCGAACGCTCTAGGACATGGAGCAGAGTTTGGTGGGTTTTGGGCCAAATTGGAGGGGTGTTGGGCTGCAACACACACGAGGCCTTTTCGGTCCCTCGGTTAACCGTTGGAGTATCAAACGAAGTCCAAATGACACGAAACTTGACAGGCGGTCTACCGGTAGTAAACCAAGGCCGCATGGCAAGTCGCGGTCCTATCTCGAAATGTTTAATCCCCACACATGAAAGAAAGCTAGAAATGGCCACCGGAGGAGAATGAAGCGCCGGAATGCAAAACGGACAACGGGGAAATGCTCGAATGCATGAGATGAACACGTATGCAAAAGCAATGCACATGATGACATGATATGAGATGCATGACAACGACAACAACACACGGAGACAAAAACCCGAACCCGAGAAAATAAAATAACTTAACGCCGGAAACGGCAAGAGTTGGAGTACAAATTGGGGAAGTTACATACGGGGTGTTACAACACTCCACCACTACGAAAGGATCTCGTCCCGAGATCTAGGACTAAAAGAACGCTGGGTACTCAGAACGGAGGTGATCCTCGCGTTCCTAGGTAGCTTCACGGTCAGAATGGTGTGACCACTTGACTTTGAGAAATTTGATTGACTTGTTGCGAGTCTTGCGTTCAGTCTCTTCAAGAATAGAAACTGGGTGCTCACGATAAGAGAGATCTTCTTGGAGCTCAATGTCCTCAAAGTTGATGGTGCGGTCAGGAGTCTTGAAGCACTTTTGAAGCTGAGAGACATGGAACACGTCATGAACATTTGCAAAGTTTGAAGGAAGCTCGAGTTGATAAGCGAGGTCGCCTCTCTTGCTGACAATCTTGAAAGGTCCCACGTATCTAGGGGCAAGCTTCCCTTTGATACCGAAGCGACGAGTACCTTTCATAGGAGAGACATGGAGGTAAACATGATCTCCGATCTCGAAAGCCAAATCACGGTGCTTACTATCATAGTAGCTCTTCTGACGGGATTGGGCTGCTTTGAGGTTATCTCGAATGAATTTGCACATTTCTTCTGCTTCTATGATTAAGTCATTACCCAAAAGGTGACGTTCATCGGTTTCAGACCAATTGAGAGGGGTACGGCACTTCCTGCCATACAGAATTTCAAAAGGGGCCTTGCCCGAACTTGCTTGAAAACTGTTGTTGTAGGAGAATTCAGCATAAGGAAGACAATCCTCCCACTTCATGCCGAAGGATATCACACAACCCCTGAGCATATCTTCAAGAATCTGGTTGACACGCTCGACTTGACCACTTGTTTGAGGATGGAAAGCTGTGCTGAAGCGGATGTTGGTGCCCATGGCCTTCTGAAAAGAATCCCGAAACTTCGAGGTAAAGATGCTGCCACGGTCTGAAGAGATCACCTGAGGAATACTGTGCAGAGAGACAATGCGAGAGGTATAGAGTTCCGCCAATTGAGCTGCAGTGATCGACTCTTTGATAGGCAGAAAGTGAGCCACTTTGGTGAGTTTGTCGATGACAACGAATATAGCATCATTGCCACGCTCAGACTTTGGAAAAAAAGTCACGAAGTCCATCTGAATGTGGTCAAACTTCCATTCTGGAATGGCAAGAGGTTGGAGGAGACCAGCTGGCCATTGGTGTTCTGCCTTCACTCTTCTACAGACATCACATTCATTCACGAATTGAGCGATCTCGCGCTTCATTCGTGTCCACCAATAAGCTTGCTTAAGGTCCTGATACATCTTCGTCCTCCCAGGGTGGATGGAGAGGAGAGAATTGTGAGCCTCGTTCATGATCAATTTACGGAGGTCACCTTTGGGCACAACAATACGATCCTCGAAGAAGAGAGTGTCCTTGTCATCAAGGCGGTAGCACTTGTACTTGGACTGACTCTTGGCAATCCCAATCTTCACCTTTTTCACCATAGCATCAAGAAGCTGGGCTTGGCGAATCTGGTCTTCCAAGGTACGATAGACTTGAAGGTTGGAGAGCAAACCTTGAGGAACAACTTGCAGATTAAGTTTGCGGAAAGCTTCACAAAGCTCGGGTTGATAAGGCTTAAGAATCAGACTGTTGTAGTAGGACTTTCTGCTCAAAGCGTCAGCAATCACATTGGCCTTGCCTGGAGTATACTCGATACTCGGATTATACTCTTGAATCATTTCGACCCATCGAGTTTTCCTGAGGTTGAGATTAGGCTGAGTGAAGATGTACTTGAGACTCTTGTGATCAGTGAAGATGTCCACTTTTCTTCCCAATAGAAGATGTCTCCAAGTCAAAAGAGCATGCACAACTGCCGCCAACTCGAGATCATGAGTGGGGTAGTTCTTCTCATTAGGCTTCAACTGGCGAGATGTATAAGCAACAACTTTCTTCTCTTGCATCAATACTGCGCCAAGACCTTGGAGAGAGGCATCACAAAAGACCTCGTATGGTTTGGATTCATCAGGCGGAGTCAGAACTGGAGGAGTGATCAATTTCTCTTTCAAAGTGTTGAAAGCAACATCACACTCTGGAGACCAAACGTACTTGACGTGCTTCTGAAGAAGATTTGAGAGAGGCTTCGCGATCTTAGAAAAGTTTTCAACGAATCTTCGGCAATAGCTTGCAAAACCGAGAAAACTGCGGAGTTGCCTCACGTTCTGAGGAGGTTCCCAATTCACAATTGCAGACACCTTCTCAGGATTCACGGCAATGCCCTTGGCAGAGATGATATGACCAAGATAAAGAACCTCATCAAGCCAAAATTCACACTTGGAGAACTTGGCGTAGAACTGATGTTCTCTGAGCTTATCAAGAACCAAACGCAAGTGCTTGGCATGATCTTCCTTATTCTTGGAGAAAACCAGAATGTCGTCGAGATAGACCAAAACGAAGTCATTGGTGTAGGCGTTGAAGATGAAATTCATCATGCGAGAGAACGTCGGAGGAGCGTTGGCGAGACCAAAAGACATGACAGTGTATTCATATGAACCAAAGCTTTTTCTGAATGCTGTCTTGGGAATATCTTCTTCACGAATGCGAATCTGGCGATAACCCATACGAAGATCAAGCTTGGAGAATACTTGGGCACCTTTGAGTTGTTCGAACAGCTCATTGATGTTGGGAAGTGGGTATTTGTTCTTGATGGTCTTCTTATTCACTGGACGGTAATCAACACAAAGTCGGTCCGTTCCATGCTTCTTCTTCACAAAAAGAACACCACAACCCCACGGAGAAGAACTAGGCCGGATAAGACCCATTTTCTCTTGCATATCGAGTTGCTTCTTCAACTCTTTCAACTCTTCAGGTCCGAGCTTATAAGGACGTTTGCACACTGGTTCCGTGCCAGGCTCAAGATCAATAACGAATTCAACTGGCCGGTGCGGAGGCATTCCTGGGAGCTCTTCTGGAAAGATGTCTTGATATTTGCGAACGACTGGAATTTGAGAGATGGCATCCAATTCACCCTTCTCATTGAGAGGAAACAGACGGATGGAATTATCCTGAGTGGCAAAGACAATTACATCCTCCGACGAATGAGTCAATTGAATCTGCCTGGCTGCAAAATCAAGCTGAGCCTTGTGCTTAGAAAGCCAATCCATCCCGAGAATAAGATCAATATCCGAGTTACCAAGAACCATTGGAGAAGCCAGAAACTTGAAATCACCCATCAAGATAGAAATAACCGGAACCATCAAACTAGAGCTCAGACGCTTAGCTGGAGAGACGACTTGCATAGCTCTAGGTAAAGCCTTAGTACTAAAATTGTTCTCCGGTGCAAATGGGAATGACATGAAGGAATGCGATGCACTAGAGTCAAAAAGTACTTTTGGGGGAATATCATTAACAGGAAGGTTACCCATGATCACATCTGACGAGTCCTCTGCCTGAGCTGCATTCATCAAATTGACCTTGGCATGCTTGGGGTTATGCTTGACCACAGTTGTACTTGTCGATCTGATAAGAGGAGGAGGAGGAAGACGCCTCTGGTTGAGACACTTGTTGGCATAGTGACCCTTCTATTGGCACTTGTTGCACGTGACCTCTGAAAGCGGACGGTGATACGGAGCACTCGATCTTGGAGCTTGAGACGAAGTCTTGTTCTGAATGCCAGGGTTGGGTGGGTGGGAAGAACCACTGCCACCTTTGCTCTTCTGCTGATACGGCTGACAGAACGGAGGAGGAGGAAGCCAAAACTTCTGCTGCTTGGCCACTTGAGTAGAGGAAGAAGGAGTAACATCTCTGACTCGCTTCTTGGAAGCATCACACCTCAACTGAGCAGCCTCTTGCTTCAGTGCCATGTTGTAGAACTCATCGTATCTCAAGGGCTCAAAGAGAACAAGAGCGAGCTGGATATCTTCTCTGAGACCACCCCTGAACTGATATATCATGCTCTTCTCATCAGGGACATCTTGCTTGGCAAAGCGGGCGAGCTTCTGGAACAACTTGTTGTAGTCATAGAGAGACAAAGAGCCTTGCTTCAGATTGCGGAATTACTCACGCTTGCTTTCAACCACGCTTTGGGGAATATGATGAGCTCGGAAATCTCGACGGAAATCATCCCAAGTGATAACACGTCCACCTCTAGAGTCCTTGTACTGCTGGAACCATTCTGCAGCTTGATCTTTGAGTTGGAAGGAAGCGAACTTGACAAAGTCCTCAGGCCTGACGTTACTGCACTGGAAATGCTTACACAGATCCACAAGCCAATCGTCAGCATCGGTTGCCTCAACACAATTGCTGAAAGTCTTTGGCCCATTAGCAAGGAACTGGTTGAGTGTAGCAAAGTGACTCTGATTGCTCCCTTGATTCCCTTGACTGCCTTGATTGCACTCTTGAAGAATTTGCATGATCAACTGTGTGTTTGCATTGGTTGCGGCCATCATAGCTTGCCATGCCTCCGGAGGAGGTGGAGGTGGTGGCGGATCAGGATTCGGAGTCGTGCGCATTGGAGGAGCCATCTTGAAGAGGTTGACCACCATTAGCACATTGACAGATAAATATTGAAGCTGAATCCAATGGAATGAAAATTGCAACATATAGTCTTCACATCCGAACAAAATGAACGAATGCATTCCTCTTGAAATGGTCACATATCCAGAAATTGAGAAGCCACGTAGAGTTAAGGTAGAGAAATAATTCAACAAGGTACGGATTAAGAACGAATAATCGGTAAGAAATCCCAATCTCAAACCAATATCCGTGGAAGAAGAACTAGAGCTACTAGAATTCCCACCTATGAAACTCCCGAACCTTTCCGATTATGCAATCAGGTGTTGGGGATACAGGGGAAGCACAATATCTCACCCAAACTAGCAAATCCTACATCTAGCTGTATCCATCCTTCAACACATAACCAAGAAACCTTCGGAAACCATCTACCTCAACCTTCGAAAAGCATCCGTTATACAAGTTATGGCGATACTCCCGAACTCCCGCCCCAGTACTGGGTGGCGTCGAGGTTATCTCACCAACAAACTGCATAAAAGAGATTTTCGATGTCAGCGTACTAGACTCAGGTATTCCAGAACTGCAACGATAAAATTATGATGACAACACCTCAGAACTCAACTCCCCGGGACACTTCCACTAAACCCCTAACAGGAGGCACCAAGTCAATGTTCTCATCATAAAACCATCGGAACGATTCCGAGATACCCGCGTGATCCTAAATTTTTTTAGTGAAATTTGAGAAGAGAAGAGTCAAAACGCTACGTCGGGATGCCTTGCCATAGCGATGAGGAGACTGGGAAGTAAAAAGAATTCCTAAACTCTCCGATATATAATTCCTAAATGACTCAAAACATTTTTCTAGACACAACTCGGCCGCTAAAAACGATCAAGCAATGGGGCTCCTAAGGTCGGGGAAGGCTCTGATACCAACTTGTAACACCCTCGATGCGACTATAGCTCCCACCTGTCGAGGCATGACTTAGAGACATAATCGCATTGAAGGCATATGTCGCAAGTTAGGCAATCTTCACAAACATCCCATGTAATATGAATAATAAAAGGGAGATAACATAGTTGGCTTACACTCGCCACGTCAATCAAGTACATAAATAACATTATATCAACCAACACTCATGGCCCGACTACGGCGCCAAAATAAAAGAGAACCCAACATGCGACACGGTCCCAATCGCCCCCAACTGGGCACCACTACTGATCATCGGGAAAGGAAACATAGTATCGTTGAGAGTCTTCATCGAACTCCCACTTGAGCTCATACGCGTCTCCTGGAGCGAAATCATCAGGCCCTGCATCTGGTGTAATAGTAATCTGTGAGCCACAGGGACTCAGCAATCTCGCACCCTCGCGATCAAGACTATTCAAGCTTATGGGTATGGCAAGGTGAATAAGAGTGGAGCGGCAGCAAGCGACTAGCAAGTATGGTGGCTAACTTATTCGCAAAAGAGAGCGAGAAGAGGAGGCAAAGCACGAGCGAGAAACTAGAGAACAACCTGCGCAAACATTACTCCAACACCGTGTCCATTTCCCGGACTCCGCCGACAAGAGGCCATCACGGTAACACACTCGGTTGATTCATTTTAATTAAATTAAGGTTCAAGTTATCTACAACCGGACATTAACAAATTCCCATCTGCCCATAACCGCGGGCACGGCTTTCGAAAGTTCAATCCCTGCAGGGGAGTCCTAACTTAGCCCATGACAAGCTCTCACGGTCAATGAAGGAATAGAGCTCCTCCCAAGACGTTCCGATCAGACTCGGTATCTCGGTAACTCAAGACACTTCGACAGGTTAAAACAAGACCAGCAACACCGCCCGAATGTGCCGTCAAATCCCGATAGGAGCTGCACATATCTCGTTCTTAGGGCACACTCAGATGAGACTAGCTACGAGTAAAACCAACCCTCAAGTTTCCCCGAGGTGGCCCCGCAGGCAGCTCAGTTCGGACCAACACTCAGAGGGAGCACTGGCCCGGGGGGGTTAAAATAAGATGACCCTTGGGCTCTGGTAACCCAAGGGAAAAAGAGGCTAGGTGGCGAATGGTAAAACCAAGGTTGGGCATTGCTGGAAAAGCTTTAATCAAGGTGAACTATCAAGGGGTTCCCATTATAACCCAACCATGTAAGGAACGCAAAATCCGGGAACATAACACCGATATGACAGAAACTAGGGCGGCAAGAGTGGAACAAAACACTAGGCGAGAGGCCGAGCCTTCCACCCTTTACCAAGTATATAGATGCATTTAAGATAACATGGCAATATAATGATATCCCAACAATTAAATAAAAGATGTTCCAACAAGGAACGGCCTCCAATCTTCACCTACAACTAGCAACGCTATAAGAGGGGCTGAGCAAAGCGGTAACATAGCCAATCAACAGTTTGCTAGGACGATGGTGGGTTAGAGGTTTGACATGGAAATTTGGGAGGCTTGCAAGCAAGTGGTAGGCATCGTAGCAATGGCATAGCAAAAGAGCGAGCAAGCTAGCATAGCAAAGATAGTAGTGATTTCGAGGGTATGATCATCTTGCCGGCACAGTTGTCAGAGTTGACTAGATCCTCAAAAGCAAACTCAATGGGCTCCTCATTAGCGAACTCGTCTCCCGGCTCTACCCAAACAAGACAAACAAGCAACAAGGATACAATCAACCACGTGCAAGATCAAGCAACATGATGAAATGATGATATGCTATGCGGGATGCGATGCGGGATGCAAAATGCAAGATATGACAGGAAATGCATGAACCTGGCCTCAACTTGGAATTCCAAGGGTGCCACTAAAAAGATGAGGTGAAATCGCTTGAAAGCGATATAAAGATCACCGGAATCGGAGTTACGGTTTGGAAATGGCAAGCGATTCAAATATGACACCGGTCTGCGATTTACAGCAAGTAGGCATCTAAATGCAATGAGATGAACATGCTACAGCAACCAAACATGACAACAAAATACATGGCAGGGATGCATACAAGATGCTTAACAAAAGTCTAGCATTGAGCTACGGCCAATTCATCCATTAGGAGGTTCAAACAAGCATGGCAAAAACGCAAATGGTAAAACAGATCTCAGACTTAGTGAAATAAACACTTGTCTGGAATTTCAGATCATATAGCCCTCTTCGGAGCAACAAAACAACATGCTACATGACCTGAATATGACAAAGAAAGACATGGCATGGAGCTACTCAACAAGCTTAACAAAAGTCCCTTAGTGACCTTGAGCCAAAAGGGATCACAAAATACAATTGCAAGCACGCGAACATAGCAAAAACAAAATCAGTTTTCAGACTTGGTGAAAACTAGGACATGCTGAAATATAACTCATGAAGGCGTGTTTACGAGCTCGATCACTCACTACGGTGAAAGTCATGGCAAGGAAAGCATACACCCATAAATAAGGCACAAAATACAAGCTAGACATGCCAAGAACAATGGCATAGCATGCACGGATCAACTACAATAACAACGGCAAAATCGCAAACAGGTTGACGATCTGCCCAGATTCACAAGGAAGCAAAAGTAGAGCTCGATTGACTCTAGGTAGGGTGCTCCAAAATTGAAAACAAAGACATGGATGGATAGAGCATAACAATATTAACAAAACTCCCTTACTGATCATCCTCAAAAGAGGCACGTATCACTAGGAAACAACAAGAACATATGGCATCGTGAACTAAACAATCCCAGGACTTAGTGAAATCACTAAGTCCCTGAAAACAGAATTAGCAAGTGCACCACTTTGCAAGCTTGCACAAGTCACCACACACATCCTAAAAATACATGGTTTGGACCTATGGAAATATGACAAAACCCTTAACAAAACATATGAAGAACTCACGGGCATAACATGCACACATTAATCATGGCAAAAATGACAAAAGTCTAAGATGAACTAGCAGATCTGACAAATAACTCACGAAGCCTCCTTCTAACAGCATTTCGGGCATCCAGATGAGCTCAAATGAAAATGATGCAATGGAATGAAATGATGTACACATTGAGACGAACATTTTGATATACTATATGTCCAAATCGGAGCTACGGATGCGGAGATATCACAGGTCAAAGTATGCATAAAAATTAGGGTTCGGGGGACAAAAGTCAACCGGGGGATCATCAGATCCATATCTGGACGGCGCGGAAATTGAGGTCGCCGGATTTCCTGTTCACCGCCAGAGAAGTGGAGGCGGCCGGCGAGGTCGGGGTGGGATCCGGCCGGAGAAGTGGAGGCGGTGGCCGAAGCTCGGGGAACGAGGCGGCGGCGGCGGCGGTGGGCGACTGGGGCGGCGGCGGCTGGTGGCGGCAAGGGGCGGCCGCGGTGGTGCGGTGCGGCGGTGCCGGCCACCGGAGATGGCGCACGGCGGCGGGGCTCGCGGTAGGAGGCGGCGCAGGCAGCTCGGGCCCTCGGGGGCTCTCCCCGGGCCGAGCGGACCGCGGCGGGAGGCGGACGGCGGCGACCACGTGGCGGCGAGCCACTGGCTGCGGGCGGCGGCGGGAGAGATCCGGACATTGTCCGGCTCGTCCAGACACGTCCGGTGCGGCGGGGAGAGGATTTTTTTAGGGTTTCGAGAGGGGATCCGCGAATTTGGAATGGGAGGGGTATATATAGGCATAGGGGGAGCTAGGAGAGTCCAAATGAGGTGCGGTTTTCGGCCACGCGATCGTGATCGAACGCTCTAGGACATGGAGCAGAGTTTGGTGGGTTTTGGGCCAAATTGGAGGGGTGTTGGGCTGCAACACACACGAGGCCTTTTCGGTCCCTCGGTTAACCGTTGGAGTATCAAACGAAGTCCAAATGACAAGAAACTTGACAGGCGGTCTACCGGTAGTAAACCAAGGCCGCATGGCAAGTATCGGTCCAATCCGGAAATGTTTAATCCCCACACACGAAAGAAAGCTAGAAATGGCCACCGGAGGAGAACGAAGCGCCGGAATGCAAAACGGACAACGGGGAAAATGCTCGAATGCATGAGATGAACACTTATGCAAAGGCAATGTACATGATGACATGATATGAGATGCATGACAACGACAACAACACTCGGAGACAAAAACCTGAACCCGAGAAAATAAAATAACTTAACGCCGGAAACGGCAAGAGTTGGAGTACAAATTGGGAAAGTTACATCCGGGGTGTTACAGCCGGCCCCCCTGCGCAACCGGGGTCTATGCCAACCTGACGTCTTGCCCATCTGGTGTGCCCTGAGAACGAGATATGTACAGCTCCTATCGGGATTTGTCGGCACATTCGGGCGGCTTTGCTGGTCTTGTTTTACCATTGTCGAAATGTCTTTTAACCGGGATTCCGAGTCTGATCGGGCCTTCCTGGGGGAAGGAATATCCTTCGTGGACCATGAGAGCTGTGATGGGCTAAGTTGGGACACCCCTGCAGGGTTTTAAACTTTCGAAAGCCGTGCCCACGGTTATGGGCAGATGGGAATTTGTTAATATCCGTTTGTAGAGAACTTGACACTTAACTTAATTAAAATGCATCAACCGCGTTTGTAGCCGTGATGGTCTCTTCTCGGCGGAGTCCGGGAAGTGAACACGGTTTTGGTGTTATGCTTGAATGTAAGTAGATTCAGGATCACTTCTAGTTCACGACCGTGCTTTGCTTCTCTTCTCGCTCTCATTTGCGTAAGTTAGCCACCATATATGCTAGTGCTTGTTGCAGTTCCACCTCACTACCTTTTCCTACCCATAAGCTTAAATTGTCTTGGTTGCAAGGGTGTGAGATTGCTGAGTCCCCGTGACTCACAGATTACTTCCAAAACTAGATGCAGGTGCCGATGATGCTAGTGCAGGGGACGCGACCAAGCTCAAGTGGGAGTTCGATGAGGATTCGGGACGTTACTATGTTTCCTTTTCGGACGATCAGTAGTGGAGTCCAGTTGGGGCGATCGGGATCTATGCATTAGGGGTTGTCTTTCTTTATTGGGACAATTCCATTTCTGCCCCTAACTGAAACCCACTACTCAAATTTGCCCCTAATTTCAATGTGTGCTCAAATTTTCCCCTTTGCCGTTAGTTGCCCTTATAGAAATGCCCTTCTGCGCCGTTACCGTCCAGTCAAACAACTTTGACCATCTCGAAAAAATAGTAAAAAAATCAAAAAAATCTGAAATTTTGTGGGATTGAAGCTACTCATGTGCGCAAGGTGCGTGCAAATTTTCGTTCTATTTAGACATACTAGGAGCTCGTGTTAAAGGAAAACAATAAATCTATACATCTTTGAATAGTAAATTCAAAAGAATAGCAAGAAAATTCAAAAACATATGAATTTTTTTGGCATCCAAGATGCTCGGGTGCACAAGGCGTGTGCAAAATTTTGTTATCAAATGACATGCGAGGAGCTCTCGCAAAAAAACAAAAATAGTGCATTTTTTACATGTTTTTTTCTGAGACAAATTTTGTTTTTTTCTCCACGAGCTCCTACAATGTCCAAACACAACAAAATTTTGCACACACCTTCCACACCTAAGCATCTTGGATGCCAAAAGAATTCATATTTTTTTGAATTTTTTTGCCATTTTTTTGAATTTACGGTCCACACGCGTACATATTTAATGTTTTCCTTGCCACGAGCACCTAGAATGTCCAAACAACATGAAAATTTGGACGCACCCTGCGAACCTGAGTACCTTCAATCCCACAAAATTTCAGAATTTTTTGACTTTTTTTGCTATTTTTTTGAGATGGTCAAAGCTGTTTGACCAGACGGTAACGGTGCAGAAGGGCATTTCTATAAGGGCAACTAATGGCAGAGGGGCAAATTTGAGCACACATTGAAATTAGGGGCAAATTTGAGTAGTGGGTTCCAGTTAGGGGTAGAAATGGAATTGTCCCTTCTTTATTTGGTTCCGTAGTCGGACCTTGATTGTATTCTGGAGGATGTAATGCTATATTTATGTATGGTGTGAAGTGGCGATTGTAAGCCAACTCTTTATCCCTTTCTTGTTCAGTACAAGGGATGTGTAAAGATTACCCCTCTTGCGACATGCCTACTATGCGGTTATGCCTCTAAGTCGTGCTCCGACACGTGGGAGATATAGCTGCATCGTGGGTGTTACAAGAAGTCATTGTGCTAAGGCCTCACATGTTGAGGCGTTGAATAGAATGTAGACGCTAGTTTACGGAAACAAGTATCGATAATATGTTTGTATCTCCATACTTATATTTCTTCTCTTATAAAAAACTGAGTTGGTGATGATGGCACGCGTGCCAGCTTGCAATATAGACCGTCCGATCTATATCTGATGGATGGAAATTAAACTAATAGATACCCGCACCCCTCTCCACATTTACAGACAAGGCCTTCCCTCGTTCATCCTTATCTCCAACAGCCTAATTGTCGAGCAATTAAGAAAGGAAGCCTCTGGAACAAACTGGTTTGGTGGCCTCTGCCGGCATTGTCAATCCCCATGCCTCTTCTTAGTCCGACCACCAATCACCACCACGCCCCACTCCTCTTCACCTTATCTCCTATTATTCCCGCATTGGTCAATCACAACAACTGTTTTATAAAAAATGCATCTTGGTGTTCTGTGCAATGCAATAATCTTGCTAGTACTCCTACAAAAGACTAAGTTGGTGATGATGGTGTGTCTGCCATCCGTCATTTGTGACCATTAGATCTACATTTAACGTCTGTGAGGTAAGTTGTTGCCTTTTCTCACCAACATCCCACTTGTCTACAATTTACAGAAAAAACCCATAATTAGTATCTTAAAACCAACCACATCCCTCCCTAACCTCACCAAAATAGCCCAAGGAATATAGTCTAATTGAAACATAATATATCTCTAGTGATATATGTATATCAAAATTAGAGTGTTTTGTATCATGTTTGTGAATAAGTATTATTCTAACTATGATTCGTTGCAACGCACATGAACATTGCTACTATTTCCAACCATGCAATTTTTCCCTAGTATTCCATAGTTTTGAGTTTTCCATCAGGATATTAGTCACTCATGGTTGATATTTACTTTCAATCATGTACACATATGCACTATGTAACTAGCCTTGCTTATTGGGTTCCAAAGTTTAACTTTCACTCCTACTTACAATATGTAGAGTATTTAACAAAAAAACTACCACTTTCAACCAGCCCTAGGAAGAATCTATTGTACAAAAAAGAGCAAAAACATACCCAAAATTTCTTAATCCACGCCAAAAACTACTACCTAGTACTCCCTCAGTCCCACAATGTAAGACGTTTTTGCAAGCTAGTTTAGCTTGCAAAAACATCTTATATTATGGGACAGAGGGGGTACCGATTAGGTTAGTTTAAACCCATTTATGACAGGGTTGGACCACACGTCCGTGCTTAAACCAACACATTTCATTTGACCGTTGACACGAGGGACCCACATCTGACCTTCTATCCTGTTATTCCCCCTCAAATCATTATTTTTCCTGAAAATTACTTCAAGCAGTACTGATGCGTGTTCTTCGGTGGCGCCGGTGATGAGCGAGTTGGCCGCCGCTCCGCTGGACAGGCCGGACGCCGCACTGGCCTCCGCACGGGTTGGCAGGCTGGCCCAAGCGTGACTCACGAGCGAGCAAGCTGCCGCGCTGGCCTTCGCTCGAGCTAGATGGCTGGCCTTAGCACGGCGTGCGCGAGCAAGCCTTCATGCCAATCTAGCTAGCAAACCTTGCAAACAAGCAGCTGGATGGAGCTATCTTGGCTAGCTAGCGGCCGCGAGCACCGGGCGGAGCTGGCATCCAGGCTGCCGCAAGATGGGCTCCGCATCGCCGGCGGTTTTGACTCGCCTTCTGCTGGCGGCGGTAGCTGCGTCCCATGGCCGAGGATGACTAGGTGGATGGGCCGGAGGTAGGAGGTCAGTCGGGGATTTTTGTGCAGACTGACATGTAGGTCCCACAAGTCATAACGCCTGGTCGAATAGAAGGCGTTGACTTAATGGGCGACATGGGCCCTGTTTGGATACTCTAAATCAGAGGTTAGAGTTAGATTCTAACCCTGAACTAACTCTAACCAAAGTGGTGTTTGGATGGCAGGGTTAGATTGAAAACAAATGTATCCAAATAGGGCCATGGGTTGAAACGTGCCTACAACGGCACTTTGGAGAGTAGTCGTTTATTGGTAGGGCTGGTTGGTAAGAGCATATACAATGGTGGATAAGGTAGTCTTATCTTAAGTATGCCACGTATGCAAGTGGTAGTAGTTTCTTGGCATTATTAGTGGTTTCTTGCATTATTAGGGGTTTCTTGTAAGGAATAGTGTACTACTAGCGACAAAAGGCGATTCTAGGTTGCATTGTACTCCAACGAGTACTACTAGTGGTCGCGGGAGTGTATACCTCGTTTTGTGGGTTCGATCCCGGCCGAACGCACAACGGCCTTTTTTTAAAATAGTAACTTCACTGCGAGCCAATATTTTAAACGGGTAGTTTGAGTTTTGAAGTCAAATGGACGGGCGGCACCACAATCTGGGTGCACTCGATAGCCTAGCCATGTGAACGGTTTTTTTTCACTCCCCAGCATATCGTGGCTCGCATGCTCGCCCTAGCCGCACCTCGCTTGCATCTTCCTCATCAGCTAGTAGCATATTTAAACTAGCGCCTCCCAATTAAGCCCGAGGAGACGGAAAAGCCTGGTGGGGCATTGGGAACTGTGCAATATGGCTCTGTACGTAAAGTGCTCTACTACTAGTCTGTAGCTTGTGGCGTTGCACGCATGGACTTCGCTCCATTATCGGCTCTACTATAAAAGAAATTCCTCTTGACATGTTTTTTTTGAAACGGAGGCAAAAGCTTTGCTTCATCTCATTCATAAAGAAGGAAATACTAACAAAGTTCGACGAGATCCATTGCACCTCCACAAATGGAAGTGAAAAGCCTTGTCTCGCTGTATCAAATAACTCAAATGTTCTGCCCCTGCAGTAACCCTCTCTGATAAACAGGTTGCTAGTGTGTGCGTGAGAGGAGCGGCTGAATAGAGCACTGAGAGTACCCACTAGGCCACTGCACAGCTGTACTTTCCCTACATTGATAGTACAACGATGGTTCTAGAGAACAATATGTAGTACCCTCCACTTCCAACTGTAACTCCTTGGGCCTGAGATTCAAGAGTTCAAAACTGGTGCACTATACTAGAAGTAGAATACATCGCACTACTAGTTGAGAAAGTAGTACTAGTACCGCTACAGTACGAGTACGTACTCCTCCGTCACATAATGTAAGACATTTTTTGACACTAGTTGGCGTGTACAAAAATAGAAAAAACATACCCAAAATTTCTTAATCCACGCCAAAAACTACTAGCTAGTGCCAAAAATTTCTTACTAGTGCTATTATTTACAGTATAATGCAATCCCATAACGTCCCATAATGCTAGTACTAGTAGTAAATAATAGCCTCACCCATTTGCTAAGGAACGATCTACAGTTGAAAGGGACGAGGCCCTGCGGTTACTACGCTCTTATCTCCTCCTCGCCAAATCCCCTCCCCCCGAAGAGAAGGCAGTTCGTCGCTGCTCCCATGGATTCGCCAGGCGGTTCTCCTCCTCGTCGGGCTGGGAGACCTTGGACGACGATCCTCTAGGAGAAATCGCACGCCGCTCTGACGTCCTCACCGCCGCAAGACTCGGTGCTTCCTGGACCAACTTTTTCAAGATGATGCTTAAAAAGGCTTGGGAAAAGGCCATGCTTGTTGGTCTTCCATGCGTCCTCGACGAGAAGGTTCTTATACGGGACAATCCTTCGAACAATTCACCGCTCCCTGGCCATTGTTGCACGTTGACTCCGCTAGAGTTGCCGACGTTGAGAGATAGTCAGATTTTGTCCGATGAGCAGGTCAGTAATAGAGTTTGATCATGTAGTACTTAGTTATTCCATTTCCATCCCATAATTTCTCCACTGCCCAGCGTCTTATATATAGGTCTGGGTCGGTGCCAACGAAGATTGGCTTGCATACCTCTGGCCGGATACCACCATCATTTTGCACAACATCCACAATAGTGTGGCCGTTCGGGTAGACCCCTTCTCCACCATTGGGATCGGCCTTCCGGACTGGCTGGGCTTGAACACGTATGATGATGCCTACATGATATTGAAGAAGATAGCAATTGCGGACCCATAGACAAAGCGACGCAGCTACGACGATTACTATCTCATCGCGGTGTTCGACATAAGGATTGCCATCAATGTAAGAGGCGGTAACGGCAAAGGCTGCCGCATGTTGGCGGGGGCAGATTTGTACCCCTACACGTTCGAAGACGCCGTGCGCCATCTAGGCCGCATCTTCATGGTGACAAGCCAGGGGACTTGTTTCATCTGGTTGCGATCCTATGGTACGGGAGATTACAAAAGGAATGCACAAACCATCATTTGCATCCCTAATGGTACTCCATTATTTTTGCAGGGACCAGTCATCCCGCGATCAAAATAAGATCGCCGATCCAGGATGTGCATTTGCATCCGCAATTCGGTCGAACCTAGATGACTTTGGCATATTGGGATCAACTATCTTAGCAGTCGTTACCCATTGTACCACTAATGTGCAACATGGTCACACAATCTACCACGATCGGACCATCACCATCTACCCAGGTATTCCATTTTTTAACCCTCTCGCCTTCTCTTTCATTGTTGTACTAGTACTCTACTTGCGTACTAGTAGGAGTACTTTTTACCTTGGAGGACGCGTATATCTAGCTAGGCCCTTGAAGACTTGAACCCACTAGCTGCCACCATTTTTGTTTTTCCATGTCTTACTATCTCATCCATGTAGCCAAGAGTGGCTATATATAATAAGCCGGTTATTTTACTTCCTCTATACTGGAGTAGTACTATTTGCTGCATAGTATTATTGACTGCCATATTTGAGCACAACATTATTATGCATGGACCTTGACTATGTACATCACCATGTGCCTAGATCTAAGATGTCGCGTGTACCAGATGAACGGCGCCGAGTTCGACCCCCGTGATGCTACGTGGGTGCCGAGGAACACTCTTGGAGAGTACTCGATTTTCATTGGGGACAGCTACCCCATTGTGAAGCAGATGCCACCTTCCATGCACGACACGGAAGGCCTACCGTTCATGAAGCATGGTTGTGTCTTCAGTGCGCACCGCCGGATGAACGACATGTTGGGACACACTATCCCTGATTTATGCCGCTTCAGCTTGGATGAGTCTCCATCGTGTGGAACCGGACTAGAAAGCTGCGACAATGATTCCCGTTGCCCACCGATATGGATCGTGCCATCCATGAAGAGCACCTGGGACTGGAACCTGGAGGAGGACATGAAGCCCATCTATAATGTGTAAGTGGAGTATGGTAAATTGTGGACAGTAGTGCTATGAATATATGTAGACTAGTCGTGCACAAATTTATCACATGAATTGGAGATGAACTTGTGTGGCATACTGGCGTTTTTCCTTTAGAATTTATTACTAGTAAATGTGTTATGTGTACGTGCAACTTGTGTGGTTGTTGCATGGGCTCCAACACGCTCTTTGAGAAAAAAAAGGTGGCACAACTTTGGATATACGTGACGTGGCGGCATCATACAATAACATCGTTCGCTATAGTTGTAGTACACCCCTACTAGCACGACAACTCCTATAAAACCTTGCGCTTGGCTCTTTGCCTCTTCGGGAGGTTCAACAGTTCGTACTCGTGTGAACCTTGCACTTGGCTCTTCGCCTCTTCGGAAGGTCCAACAATGATGATACTATAGAACAATATACTTCTGGCAATCTGACACCGACTGAACTGCTGCACGTCCACCATGAGGGCCAGGACGAGGGAGAGGGATATGGTTATGTAATCAAAACCCTCTCCTCATCCTGTGAACCACCGCGCGCGTGGGCGAGGGAGAGGCGTAGTAAGCAAGCTTCTCCTTGTTTGGTGAGTTGACGGGACACATCAAAGCCGTACTAGCACTAGTCCATGCTGTGTCCTTCCCGGTTAATATGGCTTAATTTGAAACGAGAAAAATACATTGGCGGTCAACGTATGTAGCAATACGCTCTTTACGGTCACTATATATAGTTTTGCGGTGATTATACGATCACTACCTCATCGTAGAGCACCGTATTGCACCCTATTGACCGGCCACATAGTCGACATGGCACTTTGTTGATTGGTTAAATTGTCACCTGGTTTCTGGGTCCCAACTGTTAGTTGGCAGAGCAAAGAAATCAGTTAAACAAAACTTTACGCAGGCGCGATAGGAGTCCAAACCTTGCGCGCGAACCACCATGGCTGTGTATGTGAGTGCATGCACGTGTACTCCCTCGGTCTTCCAACAATGAGTGTACATTGGCTAAAAAACAAAGAGTGTAGTACTTGTATACTCCCAATGCATTTAGCCTTTAATCTAAATCGATATTGATTGAGTAATGCACCAACTTGTGCTCTAGGTATAGGCTACATGTCTATCCTTAATTACAGCATGCAACGACCTTCATTTAATCTTCTTCTCTCAATGGTCGCATGCACACATAAGTCTGCTACTTTTGGGCGTTAATTATGCCCTGGTCAATGTGTAAATCTCTAAATTTACAGTGTTTCACGGACGTAGGGAGTAGGTTGAGCACTTGAGTGTGAGCGTGTGTGTTGCGTCATGTGTTCTGTGCCGCACGAGTGCGTGAGTGTTGTGTGCGTCCATCTGTACGTGTGAGTGTTGCATGTTGCATGCATGCATGCATTGGGCTTACTCCCTCACATAGACATGTTCATATTTAAAGCTTCCTCTGTTCCCTCCATATGGTGATACTCCCTCTGTTCCCAAATACGCAGTAAAATCCTCCCTCTGTTCCCAAATACGGAGTAAAATCCTCCCTCTGTTCCCAAATACGGAGTATTTGTCTTTCTAGAGATTTCAACAAGTGACTACGTACGGAGTAAAATGATTGAAGTGAGCGTAGAGGCATAGGGATAATGTAGAAAGGGAGTCTTTGCGATCCCTTATTCCCCATCTCGGTCAGAGAGAACTATTCAACTAGTCTTCTCAATGAAGTGACAATACACGCTGCAGCAGATGGGACAATTAATTAATAAGCTAAACTAGCGTGTTGGTGTTACTAAATCAGCCTTACCCCGTACTGCCATCATGTTTGCCAGTAGAGCATGCTTCTGTCCTCCCTTAATAGACATATGGGCACTCTTGTGGTAGACCCACATGTCATCGGTGTAACTATTTACACTCAGAAGGATGGTATATCCTAGTAGTAGTAGTAGAATGGAGATTTAATGCACTTCTTCCCTGTATTCCACTCTTCTTCCTCCTCTCTTCTTCTTCCTCCTCTCTTCCCCATCTTTGGCCGCATACCATTTCCCCCTGATCACTGCTCACCCGCCCGTGGTATCTTCCTTGGTAGCTCGTGCGTACCATATCCCCCCGCTCACTGCTCGCCCGCCCGCGTTATCTTCCTTGGTAGCTCGTGCGTACCATATCCCCCCGCTCATTGCTCG
>NC_041382.1:271294863-271303679 GCF_002162155.2 Triticum dicoccoides | reverse complement strand
CCCCCGAATCCACTTCCCCACTGGCTCGCAGGCACCAAAAACCATAATGGCAAAACCGACAGACACGCAAAGCCGCGATTGGAATTCCCTCCCCGATGTACTCTTTTAGCAGATCAGTAATCGTGTGGACCTACTCAGCACCGTCCGTCTGGCTACATGCTCGGTGTCTTTGTATTGTCTACTCATCTGCAACCATCTGACTCTTTTCAAGACACCCTGCTTACTGATGCCCGATCCTCGCAGGTGGCCCAGACACTGACTTGACAATCCTACGGAGGTTGCCGTGGTGGCCATCGACATGCTACCACTACCCGTCCACCTGTCCTTCATGTGTGGCCACTACTGGGTGGGCATGAAGGCCAACTGGATCATCCTCATCCACGAATCCGGTGGTCCGTGGCATCTCGTAGATATCTACAACCAGCGAGAGATCACCTTTCCATTGTTGGATACCGCTGCCATCGAGCCTCGAGGCCCGCCGGACACTCCTGCCTACTACGCACGAGACGCGTCAAGCTTTTTGCTCGACCTCTGTTTGCTGAAAGTTGTAATCTGCGAAGTGCCCGCACCATCAGAAGACAACATGGGTTACAATCTCACTGCCTTGTTCAACATGGGTTTAGTCTATCTAGAATCCGGTCGCCATACATGGTTATGGCTCACCATAAATCCTGTTGAGGCAACATTTCTGTCTGATGCTATAGTGCATGATGGCATCGTTTACACGGTCGACACACAGATTGGCTGCCTATACTGGTGGAATCTGTTGTTGTGTAATTGTTTTATCTCATCTCATCTTTACCTTATGAATATGACTGCTTGTGCATTGTTACAAATTTAGAATAGATAGTATGTCTATAACCACATCATTGGTATATGTTCCTCTCATTTCCTAGATTTTTATGACCACACATGTTATTGTTAGAGTTGATATGAGAGCAATTGGTATCTAATGATTGTTAGAATAGATATTATGAGCATAACATCATGATTGCTATATGTTACTCTCATTTCCAAGATTTTTATAACAACACAAGTTATTGCTTAGAGTTGATATGAGAATAGTAGTAGTAAGTGATATGGTAGAATATGAGTAGGCTCTGTCATAGTTGTTTTCCTCTTATTGTTACATGATGTTTGAGCCATGACATATTGCTAGAATATGAAAGCCATTGGCTTATTTTTTTAACTTGGGGTATGATTATGAGTACGACATTGCAATTCTCTGTCTATGATATGTGTCATTGTTATAATAATCTTAATTCCACACATACTCCGAACATGATTGTTTATTTTTGTCCTTTTGGTCTCCAATTTGAATTGTTGTAGCAAACGCAAATGCGCTGGCCTTCATTATTCCAGGACATGGAATCATAGCAGCCGATGGGTGGTGGTTTATCGCTCGTTCACCTGACAGCGGTCATTTGATGCTCATTTGCACGTACCAAATTGACCAAACCATTACATCAAACCACATGCAGTACAATGCATGGGGCGTTCGTGACATTGATGGCTATGGCTTCTTCGTGTTTGAGAAATATCACTGCTCCATTGGGCCAGGCGTATTCAACTGGAGGCGGATTTACAGCCCTGGCAACCACTCCATGTTCATCGGGCTCAATTATCTGATCATCCGACCAATCATCAATCATATCAGCAGTGATGATTACCGTGCTATGCAACTTCCATTCACTAGGGGGACCGTGCTACACATCATACCATGGGTTTCATCAATCACCATATCCAGAGATTCGTCAACACAGCTTGTTGCCAGATAATCTTCACTGTGTGAAAGGCATCAAGCTTCCATGTGATGGATGGCTTTTGCAAACCCGACATGCAGCGATGTGGTTCATGCCAACAACAAATATGCACAACTTGATTCATACTGATATTTAGACTGAGCCATGTATTCTGCTGCTGTAGAACGACCCTCTTTTGTTGGATATTATGTATTGTTGTTAGTTCGAAGCACTCCTCTGGTTTGAAGGATAGATACCTTTCTGGGATCAAGTGCATCCTAACTCACCAGCGCAGGATGTACTGATAATGATGATGGAGATGTTGTGCAGTATATATATATATATATATATATATATATATATATATATATATAGGGAAAATAGATGCTACCACTAGTTGGTAGTTACCTCTATCTTTACTGCCATCCGATTGCTTTTAGATCCGAGCGTTCCTTAACGGGTCACGACGGAGAAAAACTGGATTTTATTTGCTCCACGTTAGTTAGTTGACCTCCCGATTTTCTTGGCCCATCCATTCGTTTTGGTCTTCTCTATATTACGATTAGATCAGAACGATGCATCAGTGCATCGGCGAGTCAAGGAATGACGCGAAAAGAAAGGTATGCATGATGTTGAAGTCGATTTGCATGTAGCATCCTAATTGATTTTTTTGTTGGTCTTGTTGAATTCCGACGTCGCTCAGGTCGCTCTTCGGTCGTTGTCCATGGAATGTCTTGCATCGACGTAACCATCCCAATGCCTACAGCTGCAGCCCCCGTCGTGATCATCCGCTAATGTGCGGCGCCTACCAAAGGTGCCGCCACCATCGACGTCCTTGACCTTACGGCACCTGCCGCCACCGTGGAATATTGAATCGACCTCGTCGCCTATCCCCATTGCATGCATGTGTGTATAAGTATGTCTATCTAATCCCTTCGTAGAATCAATTTGGAGATTTGGATGCTTTTCATTTTCCCTCATGCTGTATGCAGATCCATATGATGGCCGAGCGCACGTCGCCTTCACTAAGAAATAGATCGAATGCATTATGGTACGGCTGACCGCCCAACCGCGCCTCCGTCCCAAAACAGATCTCCCTTCTGACGCTGCAGACCATGCAATTTTTTAGCCATCATCACCATATTGATCACTGGCTTCCACCACGATGATACAGAACTCAATTAGGTATGGACATGGTCGCGGAACAGCTGGTCGTTCAACTTGACGATGAGCAGCAAGCCAGCAACAGCAAGGCGCCCCTCAGAATGCATATGTATTCACATCTTTTTGTTTTTGCGGGAAAAAAGACTTTGTTCTTGGTAATCGATGCGTATAAATGTATCTCCCCTCATGCAACGGGTGATGTAATATGTCACATGCATGTACAAGCTGGTATACTTAACACTGAAATGCATTAACTATGGTTATGGTTATAGTATATACTTCCTTGTGGTTCCCTCAAGAAAAAACATATACTCCCTCCGTCCGGAAATACTTGTCGAAGAAATGCATAAAAATGGATGTATCTAGAACTAAAATACGTCTAGATACATCCATTCCTCCGACGAGTATTTTCGGACGGAGGGAGTACTTCCTTGCAGTTTCCTTGTATATTCTGCCTACCTTTCCATCGGAAAATTAGTCTATCCTATACCATGTAAAAATTATATTACACACATACGTACATAGTCATATAAGAGTATACCCTATGGTTATGCTTCTACGGTGTTCCAAAATAGATTACTACCTATGTCTCAGTGAATAAGTCATTCACGTAGTTCTAGGTCGACGATTTAACTATCTAAATATATATAGTATGTGACAAAAATATATATATTTAGAAACTACATCCGTGTAGAAATCTAGTGATATACTTTTCATGACATATAACACATATTTAATGCCTCAAATCGATAACCTAGAACTACGCGAATGACTTATTCACCTAGACGGAGGTAGTATTTCACGTGCCTATAAATCATATGCACATGACGATATATGGACATACAAATTAAATGAACATATGCCACTGTAAGTATATGTCGATACTGCCTTTTGTAACAGGAAGTATGCATATACACCAAAATACACGTTTTCCAACTATATATACTCGTCCGCACATACAATATACTCCTTTCAATTCCACACTATGTACTCCATACTACATACTACCATACTGTATATACCCCTTTCAATTCCTCTGTGTACTCCATACTACATACTACCATACTGTATACTCCTTTTAACTTCACACCGTGCATATACTCCATGCTACAAACTATATATTCATAGCTCCCAAATATACTTTTTTTCAAACACCATGATATACTATTTTCCAAACAATATACTACATGCTGTTTTTCTAAACAATATACTATATACTATAGTATTTTCCAAACCATGTAGTTCTACTTACTTGAGCCAGAAGTATACAAGTGATTCCTCAAAAAAATACAAGAGATGTTTGGTCCAGCACGTTCAACTTATAAAAATATCTTATCTGTTCATGGTGTTTCGTTCGGCCGGCCAAGGAAATAGCAGGTTGTTGAACAAATTCTCGCCATTTATTTAATTATTTAATTAGATGTTTGTTAGCTGGCGGCTATTGGATTCTTTCTCATCCACCAACCCGTCTGGCTTAGGATAAGAAGTGACACGTGGAGGACAGATGGCTAGGGGGTAACTACCACTGCTTGTAGATAAAATTTGTCCTATATATATATCAATTAGGCTTCAAGTGCGTACTTGTTAGTTAAACCTATGGTTCAAATGTGACACAGAATACGACTAGTAAGTAGTATAGTAGCAGTACTCGTATACGTCGTTGAAATTATTCATCATGTACACACATTGAATTGACGTGACAACACGCTGCGCGTGAGGTGACACAAGAATCCCGGCGGCGTGTTCAGGTATTCTGGACTTCAGATTTGGAGTACCACTTATCTGTCAAAATCTTTCATCATTCACTTAAAATAGTCTATTGATCATACATTGAGTACCATATAACTGGAATTAACCGATGCAAGTCGAAGAAGGATTGGCCGGTGCTGCCGGCTGGCGTCAAGTTCGATCCCACGGATCAGGAGCTGATCGAGCACCTTGAGGCCAAAGTGAGTGCTGACAGTGTGATATCTCACCCTCTCATCAATTTATTCATACCAACCATCGACAGCGAGCACGGCATATGCTACACCCATCTTGAGAAACTTCCAAGTAAGACACCGATCGGTCGTCTACTTGCACAAACACATTCCTTTGTTTATAGCTCTATTTTTATTTTTAGATGCAGACCTGGTGAAGCAATTACAATTTGACAGTTAATAAAAAGTGAAACAAGTGACTGCAACATGCCAAAGATGTTATGAAAATGCCAACTACGTACACTAAAACCTGTATTCGACAATACTGTCGGTATCACACTGAGTGGCCTAAGCAAGCATTTCTTCCAGCGTAATTCTAGCGCGTTCAAAAGGGGCACGTGGACGTGTCGCAAGATACAGTCTAAGTGCAGCATGCACGCGATGTGGCACAGCACAGGAAATACCTTGCCGGTGATGGTCAACGGCCGACAGACGGGCAGCAAAAAGGTTCTGGTGCTCCACACCAACAAGAACTTTGACCAGTAGAGGACCAACTGGGTGATGCACCAGTACCACCTCGGGGACCTGGAGCAAGAGCAGGAGCGGGAGCTGGTCCTCTGCAAGATTTTCTACCAGACGAACACTAGGGCCAGGAGTAAAAAGATTATAAGTTAGTTTGGTATTGGTACTTGTACTAACTTGTCGTCCGCAAGTTGGTATTTTTGTTAACGATCTTTTGGTATGAACTTGGCATTTGCTTCCAACCATCATGCCGAGGGTCGACGTGGATATAAAGTTGAATCATTTGTTTCGAAACGAATTTTCAGGCACCTGATTTTTATTTGATGGGTAGCATAAGCACCCGCCGTTTGAATTCCCAGTTCTCCAATTTTTTTGAAACACGTGCATGCACTTATTATCATGATGAAAAAATAATATCCCGGCTGTATCCCAATTATCAGTCTGTACTTGCAGAATTCTCTCGTTTATTGAGCATGTATATTGTTTTTTCAGGTCGAGCAAGTTTCAACTGGGCTGTAGACTGCCTAGGCTTGGTTTTTATTTTTAACAGGCCCAGCCCATGACGACAATGGGGCACAAAGATCCAGCAGGTATCTACTGGCCTCTGGCCCGCCAGCATTAGTTATATTTTGTCCTACAACATCAGTAGGCAACTTTTTTACTGAATCAAACACACAACCCAGTTCTATTTTCCTCTTGAAACGCATGTCCTACATCCGTTTTCTAATATCTACCTAGTTTTACTAGTTCATATACACGTATCATTATATTGAAATTACATAAAATTCCCTTTTCATATTTACATCCTTATTTTTGTTGTTGTTTTCCCTCCCAGCACTGATTTTTTACCACAGGTTTTCCCTTAAACCAACTCAATTGTCCCACGTCTTATTTGCTTACAAAAACAAAACGATTTTTTTGCCAATCAATACGTTCTTAAAAAATGTTTATCATTTCGGGATTACAAAAGTTTGGAATCCACCGAAATATGCAAAATAAGGTTGAACTTTTTGACCGTGGTCCTAGGCAGAAAATGGGTTGTAATAAATTACTTAACAATTAGCAAATGGGCTTCAAATTATTAAAAATTAGCAAATGGGCTCTATGTTGTCTGCCACGGATTTGGAGGCTGACTTGTGGGCCTACTAAGTTCATGCGTACACAAGGTTTCTCAAAAAAACAAACTTAGTCAACAATCGACTCTACCAGCGTCAAACCGTTATATGTCAATCTAATGGCAATCGTGCTTCTTTAGTCTCTAATCTTCCTGCCCCAGCCGCCCAAACCAGCACCGTCGGAACCACCTGCTCCCGCCTCCTGTGGCCGGCTGTGCTACCGGGCAGGCCTCACGGCCCCATCATATACTCGCATCCCTGACCTATCTATCCCTCTACTCACCCAAACCTCCTGTTATTTTCCGGCGACGGCAGCCGAACAAGTCAACCCGCGTACTCTCCACCGCGTCGGCAGCCACTGTCGTGTCTTCCCCAGCTCCGTGTCATTCCCTTCGCAGGCCTCGCTGTCGTCCACCTCCCTGCTGCTCTCGGCGTGGCCTGGTCAACATGGTCAATGAACGACATCCATCGGAAGTGGACTGTACGTGGAGAGGCTGACACCTGGGTCCATGGCCGCACACAAGGAAATGCCTACTTATTACGCAAAATAATGATTCCTCCACCTGACTTCTGGGACCCGCCGGAAGAGCCTCTGTATTTCTCGAAAAAACGTTCCCTCCGCCGATAGGTCAGACCCACCAACTATATCTTCGCACGCAAGGAAGTGCCTCCTTATTGCGCACAAAAAGATGAATACCCCCTGCCAGCTGGGACCCACCATAGTGGGAGGCTGACTTGTGGGCCTACTAAGTTGACGGGGACAGAGGGTTTTGTGAACTTAGTCAATATATGAAAAATTCTAGCTCAAGTGACCGTACGATGTCCATCCAACGGCCGTAGTGCTTCTTCAACCTCTAGTCTTCTTGCTCCAGCCGCTCAAACCAGCGTCGGTCGTGTCGCGTGCTCCTGCCTCCCGTGACCGGCCGTGATGCCGCAGAGGCCTCACCGCCCCTACTACCCCCACAGCTGGCCAGGCCATCCCTCTACTCACCCACACCCCTTGCTATTCTATGGCGACGGCAGCCTCACACTGCAGCCGAACCAGTGAACCCTCGTACTCCTCTCCGTGTGGGCATCCACTGCCGCGTCTTCCCTGGCTCTGCGTCATCCCCTTCCTAGGCCTTGCCGCCATCCACCGCCTTGGTGCTCTCAGCGCGGCGTGGTCAGTGTGGTCAACAACCGACTTCCATCGGAAGAGTACTATAAGTGGAGAGGCTGACAACTGGGTCCACGGTAGCCACAAGGAAGTGCCTCCTTATTACGTGAAAAAAAAACATTTCCCCCCTGACTGCTAGGACCCACCAGCTACATCTTTGTATGCAAGGAAGTGCGTCCAAGAAAAAAAAGACGATTCGCCCCCCTGACTGCTGGGACCCACCAGCTATATCTTCGCACGCAAGGTAGTGCCTGACAGTCGGGAACCACCTGGTCGAAGCGTACGTAGTGTTGTCATTCTGGTCGCGAACGTGTACGTACATACTGGTCGATGTAGAGCGCGCACGTGTCATAGTAGAGGCGCGCATGTAGCATGTACACGTATATACATCGACCACTGTGCAAGAAAGAAAATACGGCCACGTACGTACATACGGGCGGGGTTCGAACGCCTACTCGCGCATGCGTACAGCCAGGGCTCGTGTACATCACTGGGTTGGAACGGAGAAACTGCGTAGTCGTCGTGTTCATGGGGAGCCAACTGGCTGGGTTGGAATGGAATGCGTCGTCGTGTTCATCAGGAGGGCTTGGACGGAACAACCGATGAAACGAGGCCTGGCGTACCGCACAACAAAGGAAATGGCCTTGTGTTCGGTCGGCCACGTTCGAAATAGGATCCTGTTCATCGGGAGGGGTCTGGCGTACCGTAAAACAGAGGAAACGGACCTTCTACGGTCAAAACGGGGGTCTTGTTCATCGGGAGGGGTGTGCCGTACAGCAAAACGGAGGAAACGGACTTGTGTTGGAGCACTACGGTCAAAACGGCGGTCCTGTTCATCGGGAGGGGTGTGGCGGACCGCAAAACGGGACTCCACAGGATACTGTTCATCTCCACCGTCGACCCCCTCGAGCCTCCACGGGCTACTATTCATCCACCGTCGACCTCCTCCAGCCTCCACCTGCGACTGTTCATCCACGGGCTCCTATTCATCCAGCCTCCACCGCGCGCTACTCCATCGTCTACTATTCAACCAACCCTCTCCACGGGCTCCTGTTCAACCACCCCTCCACGGGCTACTATTTATCCAACCCTCCACCGCCTACTGTTCATCCAGCCCTCCATGGGGTGGTCCTGTTCATCCAGCCCTCCACGGGGTCCTGTTCATCCAGCCCCAACTGACTCGATCGATCGGGGTCCT
>NC_041382.1:271253961-271294501 GCF_002162155.2 Triticum dicoccoides | reverse complement strand
TCACTTTTCATCCAGAGGCGTCATCGATCGACATCAGTTAGCAGTAGCGAAGGAATCGCTCGATCAGGTTCAGTTAACAGCAATCGATCAATCGCTCGGGTCCAGTAACGCGTAGCCTGCAGTGCAATCGCTCGGGTTCAGTAGGGGAATGCCTCGCTCGGGTTCAGTTAGAGCCCAACGCCTCGCACCCACGCCCTCGCTTCTACCACCGTTTTTTCGGTCATTGACGGCCCAAAGAATGTCATGTAGCTACGTCTCCGGCCCGCCCAGGACGAAAAGCCCACTTTCTGTCATGATTTTTTGTCATAGAATTAGGATCCCACCACATCTATGATGATACCGGGTTTTGACACAATTATCGTCATAGAACTATCATAAGTATGACAGGAAAAAAATTCGTTCGGCCCAAAATGTCACGGATGTGTCTTTTTTTTGTAGTGCTAGCTTGCCTTCCACGCAAAGGAGAGTCCCATCTGGAAACGGGAGGAAGTCTTCTATCTTGTATCTTCATGGCCCAATGGTCCGACCCACGTCACACAGGTCGGACACCCGAGGACCCCTTAATCCAGGACTCCATCACAAGTTATGCTCCTGAGGTTGTTAGCACTAATGCTACCAAAAGAGAGCGCTTCATGGAAGGCATAAATCAGACTCTGCAGTACTCACAAGTTGTGTGTTACTGCCCAACCTATCCTGATCTAGTGAACAAGGCCCTCATGCTCGAGGACAAGCAAGCTGATCAGCAAAGGTATCTCCAGCAACTAGAAGCCTCGCCCGTGGCACCCAGCCCCAGTCAGGCTAACCTACCAGCAACCAAGAGCTCCTGCACCCCGCACCAACTATCAGCCTCAGCAGTATGCCAACCCCAGGCCAACTTACAACAACCCCAATAACAGTGGCAGCAAGAGTAACAACTCCAACCAAGTCACTTGCTTTGGATGTGGACAGCCTGGACACATCTCAAGGCAGTTGATGTCTACTACGTAACTTCTTCTGGTAGAATCGTGTTGGGCCTCCAAGCATAGAGTTTTGTAGGAGAGTAGCAAATTTCCCTCAAGTGGATGACCTAAGGTTTATCAATCCGTAGGAGGCGTAATACGAAGATGGTCTCTTTCAAAGAACCCTGCAACCAAATAACAAAGAGTCTCTTGTGTCCCCAACATACCCAATACAATGGTAAATTGTAGATGTGCACTAGTTCGGTGAAGAGATGGTGATACAAGCGTAATATGTATAGTAGATATAGGTTTTTGTAATCTGAAAATATAAAAACAGTAAGGTAGCAAGTGGTAAAAATGAGTGAAAGCGGTATTGTAATCCTTGGAAACAAGGCCTAGGGTTCATACTTTCACTAGTGCAAGTTCTCTCAACCATGATAACATAATTAGATCATATAAAAATCCCTCAACAAGCAACAAAGATTCACTCCAAAGTCACTAATAGTGGAGAACAGACGAAGAGATTAGTAGGGAAAGAAACCACCTCAAAGTTAATCTCTCTCATCTATCTATTGGTCTATTACTATAAGTGTCACAAACAGCCCTAGAGTTTGTACTAAAATAACACCTTAAGACACGCATCAACCAAAACGCTAATGTCACCTAGATACTCCAATGTCACCACAAGTATCTACGGGTTTGATTATACCATATGCATCACATAATCTGAGATTCATCTAATCAAACCAACACAAAGAACTTCAAAAGAGTGCCCCATATGCATAAGTTCACAAGGTCACAGAACCAGCAAGTTGATCAGCAAAACATACATCAAGTGGATCACATGAATATCCCATTGTCACCGCAGATAAGCACATGCAAGACATACATCAAGTGTTGTCAAATCCTTAAAGATCCGACAAGATAACTTCAAAGGGAAAACTGAAGCAATTACAAGAAGGTAGAGGGGGAGAAACATCATAAGATCTAACTATAATAGCAAAGCTCGCGGTACATCAAGATCATGCCAAATCAAGAACACGAGAGATAGAGAGAGATCAAACAACTAGCTACTGGTACATACCCTCAGCCCCGAGGGTGAACTACTCCCTCCTCATCAAGGAGACCGCCAGGATGATGAAGATGGCCACCGGTGATGGTTCCCCCATTGGCAGGGTGCCGGAATGGGCTTCCGATTGGTTTTTGGTGGCTACAGAGGCTTGCAGCAGCGGAACTCCCGATCTAGGTTCTGTTCTGGGTTTTTTGGGATTTATAAGAGGTGTTGGCATCGAAAACAAGTCAGCGAGGCCCACGAGGCGACGACAAGGACGGGGGGCGCGCCCTAGGGGGGCTCCCTCCACCCTTTTGGTGGCCTTGAGACTCCTCTCCGATATCTTTTTGTTGCAGTATTTTTCAAATTTTCCAAAAATATTCTCCGTAAATTTTCAGGTCAATTGGACTCTGTTTGATATTCCTTTTCTGCAAAACTCAAAAATAAGGAAAAATAGAAACTGGCACTGGGCTCTAGGTTAATAGGTTAGTCCCAAAAATCATATAAAATAGCATATAAATGCATATAAAACATCCAAGATAGATAATGTAATAGCATGGAACAATAAAAAATTATAGATACATTGGAGACGTATCAAGGATCCCCAAGCTTAATTTCTTCTCATCCTCGAGTAGGTAAATGATAAAAAATAGAATTTTTGATGTGGAATGCTAGCTAACATGTTAATAGGTTTGTCCATGTAATTTTCTTTATTGTGGCATGAATGTTCGCATCCATAAGATTCAAAACAAAAGTTTAATATTGACATAAAACAATAATACTTCAAGCTTACTAACAAGGCAATTATGTCTTCTCAAAATATCATGGCCAAAGAAAGTTATCCCTACAAAATCATATAGTCTGGGTATGCTCCATCTTCATCACACAAAGTATTCAAATCATGCACAACCCAAATGACAAGCCAATCAATTGTTTCATACTTTTGATGTTCTCAAACCTTTTCAACTTTCACGCAATACATGAGCGTGAGCCATGGACATAGCACTATAGGTGGAATAGAATATGGTGGTTGTGGAGAAGACAAAAAGAAGGAGATAGTCCCACATCAACTAGGCGTATCAACGGGCTATGGAGATGCCCATCAATAGATATCAATCTGAGTAAGTAGGGATTTCCATGCAACGGGTGCACTAGAGCTATAAGTTTATGAAAGCTCAAAAGAAAACTAAGTGGGTGTGCATCCAACTTTCTTGCTCACAAAGACTAGGGAAATTTGAGGAAGCCCATCGTTGGAATATACATGCCAAGTTCTATAATGAAAAATTCCCACTAGTATATGAAAGAGATAACATAGGAGACTCTCTATGACGAATATCATGGTGCTACTTTGAAGCACAAGTGTGGTAAAGGGATAGTTACATTGCCCCTTCTCTATTTTCTCTCATTTGTTGTTGTTTGTTTGTTTTCTCTCTTTTTTTGGGCCTTCTCTTTTTTGGCCTTCTGTCTTTTTTTATTTCCTCACATGGGACAATGCTCTAATAATGAAGATCATCACACTTTTATTTATTTACAACTCAAGAATTACAACTAGATACTTACAAGAAAATATGACTCTATATGAATGCCTCCAGCGATGTACTGGGATGTGCAATGAAATAATTACGAATGGTGGCTTTGCCACAAATACGATGTCAACTATATGATCATGCAAAGCAATATGAAAACGATGAAGCGTGTCATAATAAACGGAATGGTGGAAGTTGCATGGCAATATATCTCGGAATGGCTATGGAAATTCCATAATAGGTAGGTATGGTGGCTGTTTTGAGGAAGGTATAAGGTGGGTGTACGTTAACGGTGAAAGTTGTGTGGTACTAGAGAAGATAGCAATGGTGGAAGGGTGAGAGTGCGTATAATCCATGGACTCAACATTAGTCATAAAGAACTCACATACTTATTGCAAAAATCTATTAGTCATTGAAACAAAGTACTACGCACATGCTCCTAGGGGGACATATTGGTAGGAAAAGACCATCGCTTGTCCCCGACCGCCACTCATAAGAAAGACAATCAAAAAATACCTCATGCTCTAACTTTGTTACATAACGGTTCGCCATACGTGCATGCTATGGGAATCATAAACCTTAACATAAGTATTTCTCAAATTCACAATTACTCACTAGCATGACTCTAATATCACCATCTTTATATCTCAAAACAGTCATAAGGAAGCAAACTTCTCATAGTATTCAATGCACTTAATATGAAAGTTTTTATTATATCCCTCTTGGATGCCCATCATATTAGGACTAAATGCATAACCTAAGAAAATTACCATGTTGTTTAGAGACTCTCAAAATGATTAAGTGAAGCATGAGAGTTCAACAATTTCTTCAAAATAAAACTACCGCCAGGCTCTAAAAAGATATAAGTTAAGCACTAGAGCAAATGACAAACTACTCCAAAGGGTATAAGTGAAGATCAATGAGTAGTCGAATAATTATGTAACTATGTGAAGACTCTCTAACATTTAATAATTTAAGATCTTGGGATATTATTAAAACAGCAAGTAAACCCTAATAAAATAAAATGATGCTCCAAGCAAAACACATATCATGTGGTGAATAAAAATATAGCTCCAAGTAAGGTTACCGATGAACGAAGACGAAAGAGGTGATGCCATCCGGGGCATCCCCAAGCTTAGGATCTTGGTTGTCCTTGAATATTACCTTGGGGTGCCTTGGGAATCCCCAAGCTTAGGCTCTTTCCACTCCTTATTCCGTAGTCCATCAAAAATTTACCTAAAAGTTCAAAACTTCACAATGGAAAACTCAGCAGAAAACTCGTAAGCTCCACTTCGGTACTATTGTGAACTCATTCTAAATTTATATTGGCGTTGTATCTACTGTGTTCCAAATTATACATGGTTCACAACCTCCGATACTACTCATAGATTCATCAAAATAAGCAAACAACACATAGAAAACAGAATCTGTGAAAAACACAATAGCCTGTAGTAATCTGTAACTCTCGAATACTTATGTAACTCCAAAAATTCTGAAAAATTAGGAAAAACTGAGAAATTTGTTTATTAATCTTCTGCAAAAAGGATCAGTGTCTTATCACGCTCCTTTTGAAAATAAGAATTGTTTTCCTTAGTGAAAATGTTTCTGTTTTTCAGTAAGATCAAATCAACTATCACCGTAAGCCATCCCATAGGCTTTACTTGGCACTTTATTGAAACGAAAGCTATAAGACATCATTACTACAGTATCATAATCATGTGACACACCAAAATAGTAGCTATAAATGTTGGGTTGTCTCCCAACAAGTGTCTTTCTTTAATGCCTCTCTAGCTAGGCATGATGATTTCAATGATGCTCACATAGAAAATAAGAATTGAAACACAAATAGAGCATCATGAAGAATATGACTAGCACATTTAATTCTAACGCACTTCCTATGCATAGGGATTTTGTGAGCAAATAATTTATGGGAGCAAGAATCAACTAGCATAGGAAGGCAAAACAAGTGCAACTTCAAAACTTTAACCACATAGACAGGAAACTTGACATTATCACAATATGAAAAAGCATATGTTCCTCTCCCATAGTAATTTTCAGTAGTATCAAGAGTGAATTCAACAATATAACTATCACATAAAGCATTCTTTTCATGATCCACAAGCATAGAAATCTTATTACTCTCCACATGAGCAAATTTATTCTCATGAATAGTAGTGGGAGCAAACTCAACAAAATAACTATCATGGGAGGCATAATCCAATTGAAATTAAAAACCATGATGACAAGTTTCATGGTTAATATTATTCTTTATAGCATACATGTCATCACAATAATAATCATAGATAGCAACTTTGTTCTCATAATCAATTGGAACATCTTCCGATCTCGTGCATCCATCACTAGATAAAGTCATGACATCTCCAAATCCACTTTCATAAATATTATAATATTCAACACCAACCAAAATAGTGGGATCATTACCTAGAGCTGAAAATCTTCCAAACCCTCTTTCATCAACACAATCATCATAAATAGGAGGCATGCTATTATCATAATAAATTTGCACATCAAAACTTGGGGGACTAAAAATATGATCTTCATCAAACATAACATCCCCAAGTATATGCTTTGCATATCATTAGCATCCTGGATATTCACAGAATTCATATTAACATCATTGCAATCATGCTCATGATAAAAATATTTAGTGCCAAACATTTTAGTAACTTCTTCTTCTAACACTTGAGCACAATTTTCCTTCCCATCATTTTCATGAAAGACGTTAAAAATATGAAGCATATGAGGCAACCTCAATTCCATTTTTTGTAGTTTTATTTTATAGACTAAACTAGTGATAAAACAAGAAACTAAAAGATTCGATTGCAAGATCTAAATATATACCTTCAAGCACTAACCTCCCGGGCAACGACGCCAGAAAAGAGCTTAGTTAACGGGGCGTGAGTGCCCCTTACCTAGCCTCCCCGACAACAGCACCAGAAAAGAGCTTGATGTCTATTACGCAACCTTCTTCTTGTAGACTCGTGTAGGGCCTCCAAGCGTAGAGTTTTGTAGGACAGTAGCAAATTTCCCTCAAGTGGATGAGCTAAGGTTTATCAATCTGTGGGAGGCGTAGGATGAAAATGGTCTCTCTCAAACAAACCGACAACCAAATAACAAAGAGTTTCTTGTGTCCGCAACACACGCAATACAATGGTAAATTGTATAGGTGCAATAGTTCGGCGGAGATATGGTGATACAAGTGTAATATGGATAATAGATATAGGTTTTTGTAATCTAATAATATAAAAACATCAAGGTAGAAAGTGGTAAAAGTGAGCAAAAACGGTATTGCAATGCTTGGAAACAAGGCCTAGGGTTCATACTCTCACTAGTGCATGTTTTCTCAACTATGATAACATAATTAGATCCTACAACAATCCCTCAAAATGCAAGAATGAGTCACTCCAAAGTCACTAATAGTGGAGAACAAACGAAGAGATTATTGTAGGGTATGAAACCACCTCAAAGTTATTCTCTCTGATCGATCTATTAGGCTATTCCTATTAGTGTCACAAACAGCCCTAGAGTTCGTACTAAAATAACACCTTAAGACACACATCAACCAAAACCCTAATGTCACCTAGATACTCCAATGTCACCACAAGTATCTGCGGGTTAGATTATACGATGAGCATCACACAATCTCAGATTTATCTATTCAAACCAACACAAAAAACTTCAAAGAGTGCCCCAAAGTTTCTACCGGAAAGTCAAGACGAAAACATGTGCCAACCCCTATGCATAAGTTCACAAGTTCATAGAACCGGCAAGTTGACCATCAAAACATACGTCAAGTGGATCACGTGAATTGCCCATTGTCACCATAGATAAGCACATGCAAGGCATACCACAAGTTTTCTCAAATCGTCAAAGACTCAATCTGATAAGAAAACTTTAAAGGGAAAACTCAATCCATTACAAGAAGGTAGAGGGGGAGAAACAACATAAGTTCCAACTATAATAGCAAAGCTCGCGGTACATCAAGATCATGCCAAATCAAGAACACGAGAGAGAAAGAGAGAGAGAGAGAGAGAGAGAGAGAGAGAGAGAGAGAGAGAGAGATCAAACACATAGCTACTTGTACATACCCTCAGCCCTGAGGTTGAGCTACTCCCTCCTCATCATGGAGACCGTGAGATGATGAAGATGGCCCCTGGTGATGGTTTCCCCCTTCGACAGGGTGCCGGAACGGGCCCCCGATTGGTTTTTGGTGGCTACAAAGGCTTGCGGCGGCGGTACTCCCAATCTAGGTTGTGTTCGGGGGTTTTTGGGATTTATAAGAGGTGTTGGCATCGAAAACAAGTCAGGGGGCCCACAAGGAGATGACAAGGATGGGGGGCACGCCCTAGGGGAGCACCCTCCACCCTTGTGGTTGCCTCGAGACTCCTCCCCGATATCTTTTCGTTCGAGTATTATTTAAATTTTCCAAAAATAATCTCTATAAATTTTCAGGTCAATTGGACTCCGTTTGACATTCCTTTTCTGCGAAACTCAAAAACGAGGAAAAACAGAAACTGGCACTGGGCTCTAGGTTAATAGGTTAGTCCCAAATATCATATAAAATAGCATATAAATGCATATAAAGCATCCAGGATAGATAATATAGTAGCATGGAACAATAAAAAATTATAGATACATTGGAGACGTATCAGCAGTGCCCCAACAAGAAGCCCGATGCTCGATGCCCCATTGTGCAGAACCCAGTACAAGGTCGCAGAATGCCACCAAGGAACCAGGCTCCCCGTAACCCGCCCGCGTGTGAATCATGTCTCTTTAGAACGAAGCCCAGGAAGACCCGCGCGTCGTGCTAGGTACATTCCTCGTCAACTCAGCACCCGCAATTGTCTTGTTTGATTCTGGTGCTTCACATTCAGTTGTCACACAACAATTTGCATTAGAAAGTGGCATGATCCCTACACCCCTGAGTAGCCCCATGGTGGTACAAACCCTCGGATCGGATATGAGAACCAAGCTAGGGTGTAAAGGAATTAGGATTATCATTAACGGGGTAGAATTCCTAGCGGACCTTATCATCTTGAGATCACAAGGCTTGGATGCGATCTTAGGAATGGATTGGCCCATCAAGCACCTAGGCTTGTGAGACTATGCCAACCATATTGTCGCCCTAACCAATGACCAAGGAGTCGAAGTTAAGTTTGCTTCCAACCCCTCCTCTGCCCAAATCACCAAGTCAACTGTCTAACAGAAGTTGGATTGGAGCAAGTGCCAGTAGTATGTGAATAGCCCAATGTCTTTCCCAATGAGTTACCGGAAATGCCTCCTGATCGTGACATTGAGTTCATTATCGAGCTCATGCCCAGAGCAGGACCCATCTATAAGAAGCCTTATATAATGGGATCGGAGGAGTTAGCAGAGTTAAAGAAGCAAGTAGCCGAGCAGTTGAGGTAAGGATTCATCCGCCCTTGGGGATCACCACCTGTTCTATTTGTGGAGAAGAGGGGACGGTACCATTCGATTATGTGTTGAATATCGTACCCTTAATGAAGTCACAATCAAAAACATGTATCCACTCCCCAAGATTAAAGACTTGTTTCATCAGCTGAATGGTGCCAAGGTGTTCTCCAAGATCGATCTCAGGTTTGGGTACTATCAGCTAAAGATTAGACCCCAAAATATTCTGAAGATGACATTTGTAACCCGATATGCCTTGTACGAATACATGATCATGTCATTTGGATTAACCAATGCCCCTACCTACTTCATGTACCTCATGAACAAAGTTTTCATGGAGTACCTGGAAAAATTTGTTGTCGTCTTCATTGATGACATACTCATCTTTTCCAAGTCTGAAGAAGACCATGATCAACCCTTGAGAATGGTCCTAGATAAGCTTCGAGAGCACCAGCTTTATGCCAAGTTCAGCAAGTGTGAATTCTGGCTGCACAAAGTTGGATTCTTGGGTCATGTGTTGACTGCCGAAGGATCGTCGGTGGATCACACCAAGATTGAGGCCGTGACTGAATGGCAATCCCTAAGAAATGTGAATAAAGTTAGAAGCTTCCTTAGACTCATAGGATATTACCGCAAGTTCGTTGAAAGGATTCTCAAGCATTGGTCGACCCATGACTCAGCCCTTGAAGAAGGACAACAAGTTTGAATGGACTCCGAAGTGCGAAGAAAGTTTCCAAGAGCTCAAGAAGAGACTAACCACTGCCCTAGTTCTGGCGACACCTGACATTCACAAGGAATTTGTGATATATTGTGATGCCTCACGAACTGGACTAGGAAGCGTTCTAATGCAAGAAGGCAGAGTTGTAGCTTACTTTTCAAGGAAACTCTGGCCTTAGGAGGACAACTATGCTACTCATGATCTTGAGTTAGCAGTACTGGTTCATGCCTTGAAGACATGGCGACATTACCTCCTCGGGAAACGGTGTGAGATATACACGGATCACGATAGTCTGAAGTATATTTTCACCCAAAAGGAATTGAACATGAGGCAGAGAAGATGGTTAGAATTGATCAAGGATTACGACCTCATTGTTCAATACCACCCTGGAAAGGCTAATGTGGTATTAGATGCCTTAGGCAGAAAGGCTTGTTCCTTGAATGTTGTGATCAAGGAAAGGCTACCCGCCTTGTATGAAGAACTTGAAAGATTCAGTTTGGAACTAGTTACACCAGGATTCTTGGCTAACCTCGAAGTCAAGCATACCTTGATGGATGATGTTAAGGAGGCTTAGAAGGGACATGAGAGTATTAAAGGCATCAAGAGGAAGATCAAGGCAGGCAAAGCCCTAGGATTCTCAAAGGATAAGCAAGGAGTTGTGTGGTTTGGGAATCACTTTTGCTTACCCAGCAAAATTGAGATGAAGAGCTTGATCTTGCGAGAAGCTCATGACACCCCATATTCCGTCCATCCTGGAGGAACCAAGATGTATCAATAGCTGAAGGAAAGATTCTGGTGGCATGGCATGAAAAGAGATATAACCACTTTCGTCACTAAGTGTGACATATGCCAGAGAGCCAAAGCTGAACATCAGTGACCCACTGGATTGTTACAACCTCTCAAGGAACCTGCATGTAAGTGGGACAAGGTTGGGATGGACTTCATCACTAGATTACCCAAGGTCAAGTAAGGGACATGACTCCATATGGGTCCTTGTTGACCATTTGACCAAGGTTGCCCACTTCATTCTTGTCAAGACGACCTACAAGGGGAACCAGCTAGCCAACCTCTACATCTACCGAATCGTGATCCTCCATGGGACCCCTAAGGAGATTGTGTCTGACCGAGGTACCTAGTTTACCTCGAGATTCTGGAGAAGATTCGAAGAATCTTTGGGGACCAAACTGTCCTTCAGCACTGCTTTACACCCCTAGACCGGCGGACAGACGGAGCGAGTAAACCAGATACTGGAGGATATGCTTCATGCATGTGTTTTGGCATATGGAGCCAAGTGGGAAGGTTGTCTACCTTAAGCTGAGTTATTATACAACCAAAGCTATCAGTCTAGCCTTCAGATGGCACTGTTGGAGGTGCTATACGGACTGAAATGCGCACTCCCCTCAATTGGTCAGAGACCGGAGAAGGACTAGTATTTGGACCCGATATCCTATGCGAAGCAGAAGAGCAAGTTTAACTAGTCAGAGAATGTCTCGAGACATTGATCCCATCGTGTAGATGTGATGATAAAAAAGGAAGAGTCCCAAGGTCTTTATGATTATACACGAGGGTTGTTTGTCAACGAGTCGACTCTGTGTTACTGTCGCCTAGGGAAAGATAGTGATCGGGTGCTTACCCTGGGTACTTCAGGTACCGCGGGTCATGGATGGCATGAAAGCTTCTGGATTCTTTTGGGTGTCGGATCACGGGTTCTGGCAAAACCCTTAAGGTTCGAACACTGGGGTGCGCATGAAGATCTCCCGCCCTATCGATCCGCGTCCTAGCTTAGCTAAGATCTCACGAACTAACTCGACGAACTCGCAACACAAAAGACACAAGATTTATGCTAGTTCGGGCCACCGTTATGGTGTAATACCCTACTCCAGTGTGGTGGTGGTGGATTGCCTGTTGGGCTGAGGTCGAACAGTACAAGGGGAAGAACAACCTCCTGAGGTTGAGGCATTCTTGTGCTTGGTGAACTTGTGTGGTTGAGGATGATCTTTCTCCTCCCCTATGGTGGTGGCTAGTCCTATTTGTAGGGGCCCTGGTCCTCTTCGCAAATATTGAGCGGGAAGGAATCCCACAATGGCCAGTTTGAAGGGGGGAAAATAGTAAAAGCTATCCTCACAAAAGGTGATCTTCGCTTGCTAAAGGTTCTGGTGGTGACGCCGCCCTAGGCTCCATGGTGACCTCCGTCTTTCCGTGCTTCCGGTCTTGGTCTCATTGCACCAATATGGAAACCTTTGCTCGATGCCTCGGTACTCCGCGCCTACGCTTGCCCCCTTAGCACCAAAGAGGAAACAATGATGCTACACGTGCTGGCACCCGCCTAGTCTCGACCGTCATGGCTTACGTCATGAGACCTTGCGAGGTTTTCCTGACCTTGAACTCTCCGCCCGTCAAGAACCAGCCCGGTGAGGATGCTCCTGAGGAAGTCTTGTGTCATCCGCCTCGCGAGGCTCGGCCCCTCGTGAGGGTCTTGATTCCTTGTTGATGAAGATGGGCCGTATAGGCCCGCCAGCAAAGCCACGCCGTGGGCCGCAGGCAGGCGAGTTTGGGGACCCCGGTTCCCATAACGCCGATAGTAGCCCCTGGGCCCAAGGCGCGCTCGGGCTTGGCTTCGAGGTGAAGCCAAGGGTCAATTGCGGAGCGCAGCGGGCCCCAATAGCTTGCGACCTCGGTCGATGTGTGGCGGTTGATTGGACGTGGGCGCCCCTTCCCCATGCTGCCTCGGCAACTGCCGGACTGACAAAAGGCTGGCGTAGACAATGTTCGCCTTCATTGTTTCATTTTGCCTTGCTCAGATCCCCTTTCTCGCTCCCTGCTTCCGAGATCTTCAGCTCCGCTCCCATCCTTTCCTGCATCAGTGACCGATGGCGCCCCGGAGGGTCAAGCCCGCCTCGTCGACAAAGATTTCCACTCCTTACTCCGTAGTCCATCAAAAATTTACCTAAAACTTGAATATTACCTTGGGCATCCCCAAGCTTAGGCTCTTGGTTGTCCTTGAATATTACCTTGGGGTGCCTTGGGCATCCCCAAGCTTAGGCTCTTTCCACTCCTTATTCCGTAGTCCATCAAAAATTTACCTAAAACTTGAAAACTTCACAACGCAAAACTCAGCAGAAACTCGTAAGCTCCGTTAGTATAATAAAGCAAATCACCACTTCACTACTATTGTGAACTCATTCTAAATTTATATTGGTGTTGTATCTACTATGTTCCAAATTCTCCATGGTTCATACCCTCCGATACTACTCATAGATTCATCAAAATAAGCAAACAACACATAGAAAACAGAATCTGTCAAAAACAGAATAGGCTGTAGTAATCTGTAACTCTCGAATACTTATGTAACTCCAAAAATTCTGACAACCTAAGAAATTTGTTTATTAATCTTCTGCAAAAAGGATCAGTGTCTTATCACGCTCCTTTTGAAAATAAGAATTGTTTTCCTTCGTGAAAAGGTTTCTGTTTTTCAGTAAGATCAAATCAACTATCACCGTAAGCCATCCCATAGGCTTTACTTGGCACTTTATTGAAACGAAAGCTATAAGACATCATTACTACAGTATCATAATCATGTGACACACCAAAATAGTAGCTATAAATGTTGGGTTGTCTCCCAATAAGCGATTTTCTTTAATGCCTCTCTAGCTAGGCATGATGATTTCAATGATGCTCACATAGAAAATAAGAATTGAAACACAAATAGAGCATCATGAAGAATATGACTAGCACATTTAATTCTAACGCACTTCCTATGCATAGGGATTTTGTGAGCAAATAATTTATGGGAGCAAGAATCAACTAGCATAGGAAGGCAAAACAAGTGCAACTTCAAAACTTTAACCACATAGAGAGGAAACTTGACATTATCGCAATATGAAAAAGCATATGTTCCTCTCCCATAGTAATTTTCAGTAGTATCATGAGTGAATTAAACAATATAACTATCACATAAAGCATTCTTTTGATGATCCACAAGCATAGAAATCTTATTACTCTCCACATGAGCAAATTTGTTCTCATGAATAGTAGTGGGAGCAAACTCAACAAAATAACTGTCATGGGAGGCATAATCCAATTGAAATTAAAAACCATGATGACAAGTTTCATGGTTAATATTATTCTTTATAGCATACATGTTATCACAATAATAATCATAGATAGCAACTTTGTTCTCATAATCAATTGGAACATCTTCCGATGTAGTGGATCCATAACTAGATAAAGTCATGACATCTCCAAATCCACTTTCATAAATATTATAAGATTCAACACCCACCAAAATAGTGGGACCATTACCTAGAGCTGAAAATCATCCAAACCCACTTTCATCAACACAATCATCATAAATAGGAGGCATGCTATCATCATAATAAATTTGCACATCAAAACTTGGGGGACTAAAAATATGATCTTCATCAAACATAACATCCCCAAGTATATGATTTGCATATCATTAGCATCCTGGATATTCACATAATTCATACTAACATCATTGCAATCATGCTCATCATACAAATATTTAGTGCCAAACATTTTATTAACTTCTTCTTCTAACACTTGAGCACAATTTTCCTTCCATCATTTTCATGAAAGTCGTTAAAAAGATGAAGCATATGAGGCGACCTCAATTCCATATTTTTTGTAGTTTTATTTTATAGACTAAACTAGTGATAAAACAGGAAACAAAAAGATTTGATTGCAAGATCTAAAGATATACCTTCAAGCACAAACCTCCCCGGCAACGGCGCCAGAAAAGAGCTTAGTTGACGGGGTGTAAGTGCCCCTTACCTAGCCTCCCCGACAATAGCACCAGAAAAGAGCTTGATGTCTACTATGCAACCTTCTTCTTGTAGACTCGTGTTGGGCCTCCAAGCGTAGAGTTTTGTAGGATAGTAGCAAATTTCCCTCAAGTGGATGAGCTAAGGTTTATCAATCTGTGGGAGGCGTAGGATGAAAATGGTCTCTCTCAAACAACCCGGCAACCAAATAACAAAGAGTTTCTTGTGTCCTCAACACACCCAATACAATGGTAAATTGTATAGGTGCACTAGTTCGGCGAAGAGATGGTGATACAAGTGTAATATGGATAGTAGATATAGGTTTTTGTAATCTAATAATAAAAACATCAAGGTAGCAAGTGGTAAAAGTGAGCGAAAACGGTATTGCAATGCTTATAAACAAGGCCTAGGGTTCATATATACTCTCACTAGTGCAAGTTTTCTCAACTATGATAACATAAATAGATCCTATAACAATCCCTCAACATGCAAGAATGAGTCACTCCAAAGTCACTAATAGTGGAGAACAAACGAAGAGATAATTGTAGGGTATGAAACCACCTCAAAGTTATTCTCTCTGATCGATCTATTGGGCTATTCCTATTAGTGTCACAAACAGCCCTAGAGTTCGTACTAAAATAACAACTTAAGACACACATCAACCAAAACCCTAATGTCACCTAGATACTCCAATGTCACCACAAGTATCCACGGGTTTGATTATACGATGTGCATTAAAACAATCTCAGATTTATCTATTCAAACCAAAAAAAAACTTCAAAGATTGCCCCAAAGTTTCTACCGGAAAATCAAGATGAAAACATGTGCCAACCCCTATGCATAAGTTCACAAGTTCATAGAACCGACAAGTTGACCATCAAAACATACATCAAGTGGATCACGTGAATTGCCCATTGTCACCACAGATAAGCACATGCAACGCATACAACAAGTTTTCTCAAATCATCAAAGACTCAATCTGATAAGACAACTTTAAATGGAAAACTCAATCCATAAGAAGAAGGTAGAGGGGGAGAAACAACATAAGTCCCAACTATAATAGCAAAGCTCGCGGTACATCAAGATCATGCCAAATCAAGAACACGAGAGAGAGAGAAAGAGAGAGAGAGATCAAACACATAGCTACTTGTACATACCCTCAGCCCTGAGGTTGAACTACTCCCTCCTCATCATGGAGACAGTGAGATGATGAAGATGGCCCCTGGTGATGGTTTCCCCCTTCGTCAGGGTGCCGGAACGGGCCCCCGATTTGTTTTTGGTGGCTACAGAGGCTTGCGGCGGCGGTATTCCCGATCTAGGTTGTGTTCGGGTTTTTTTGGGATTTATAAGAGTTGTTGGCGTCGGAAACAAGTCAAGGGGCCCACGAGGAGATGACAAGGATGGGGGGCACTCCCTAGGGGGCACCCTCTACCCTTGTGGTGGCCTCGGGACTCCTCCCCGATAACTTTTCGTTCCAGTATTATTCATATTTTCAAAAATAATCTCTATAAATTTTTAGGTCAATTGGACTCCGTTTGACATTCCATTTCTGCGAAACTCAAAAACAAGGAAAAAATAGAAACTGGCACTGGGCTCTAGGTTAATAGGTTAGTCCCAAATATCATATAAAATAGCATACAAATGCATATAAAGCATCCAGGATAGATAATATAGTAGCATGGAACAATAAAAATTATAGATACATTGGAGACGTATCAGCAGTGCCCCAACAAGAAGCCCGATGCTCCATGCCCCATTGCGCAGAACCAAGTACAAGGTCGCGGAATGCCACCAAGGAACCAGGCTCCCCATAACCCGCCCACGTGTGAATCATGTCTCTTCAGAACGAAGCCCAGGAAGACCCGCGTGTCGTGCTAGGTACATTCCTCGTCAACTCAGCACCCGCAATTGTCTTATTTGATTCTGGTGCTTCACATTCAGTTGTCACACAACAGTTTCCATTAGAAAGTGGCATGACCCCTACACCCCTGAGTAGCCCCATGGTGGTACGAACCCTCGGATCAGATATGAGAACCAAGCTAGGGTGTAAAGGAATTAGGATTATCATTAACGGGATATAATTCCTAGCGGACCTTATCATCTTGAGATCACAAGGCTTGGATGCGATCTAAGGAATGGATTGGCCCATCAAGCACCTGGGCTTGTGAGACTGTGCCAACCATATTGTCACCCTGACCAATGACCAAGGATTCGAAGTTAAGTTTGCTTCCAACCCCTCCTCTGCCCAAGTCACCAAGTCAACTGTCTAACAGAAGTTGGATTGGAGCAAGTGCCAGTAGTATGTGAATAGCCCAATGTCTTTCCCAATGAGTTACCGGAAATGCCTCCTGATCGTGACATTGAGTTCATTATCGAGCTCATGCCCAGAGCAGGACCCATCTATAAGAAGCCTTATATAATGGGATCGGAGGAGTCAGCAGAGTTAAAGAAGCAACTGGCCGAGCAGTTGAGGTAAGGATTCATCCGCCCTTGGGTATCACCTGTTCTATTTGTGGAGAAGAGGGACGGTACCATCCGATTATGTGTTGCATATCGTTCCCTTAATGAAGTCACAATCAAAGGTGTTCTCCAAGATCGATCTTAGTTTTGGGTACTATCAGCTAAAGATTAGACCCCAAAATATTTAGAAGATGACATTTGTAACCCGATATGGTTTGTACGAATACACGATCATGTCATTTGGATTAACCAATGCCCCTTCCTACTTCATGTTCCTCATGAACAAAGTTTTCATGGAGTACTTGGAAAAATTTGTTGTCGTCTTCATTGATGACATACTCATCTTTTCCAAGTCTGAAGAAGACCATGAGAAACCCTTGAGAATGGTCCTAGATAAGCTTAGAGAGCACCAGCTTTATGCCAAGTTCAGCAAGTGCGAATTCTGGCTGCACAAAGTTGGATTATTGGGTCATGTGTTGACTGCCGAAGGATTGTCGGTGGATCACACCAAGATTGAGGCCATGACTGAATGGCAATCCCCAAGAAATGTGAATAAACTTAGAAGCTTCCTTAGACTCACAGGATATTACTGCAAGTTCGTTGAAGGATTCTCAAGCATTGGCCGACCCATGACTCAGCCCTTGAAGAAGGACAACAAGTTTGAATGGACTCCAAAGTGTGAAGAAAGTTTCCAAGAACTCAAGAAGAGACTAACCACTGCCCTAGTACTTGCAACACCTGACATTCACAAGGAATTTGTCATATATTGTGATGCCTCACGAACCGGACTGGGAAGCATTCTAATGCAAGAAGGCAGAGTTGTAGCTTACCTTTCAAGGCAACTCCGGCCTCAGGAGGACAACTATGCTACTCATGATCTTGAGTTAGCACTACTGGTTCATGCCTTGAAGACATGGCGACATTACCTCCTCAGCAAACGGTGTGAGATATACACGGATCATGAAAGTCTGAAGTATATTTTCACCCAAAAGGAATTGAACATGAGGCAGAGAAGGTGGTTAGAATTGATCAAGGATTACGACCTCATTGTTCAATACCACCCTAGAAAGGCTAATGTGGTATTTGATGCCTTAGGCAGAAAGGCTTGTTCCGTGAATGCTATGATCAAGGAAAGGCTACCCGCCTTGTATGAAGAACTTGAAAGATTCAGTTTGGAACTAGTTACACCAGGATTCTTGGCTAACCTCGAAGTCAAGCATACCTTGATGGATGATGTTAAGGAGGCTCAGAAGGGACATGAGATTATTAAAGGCATCAAGAGGAAGATCAAGGAAGGCAAAGCCCTGGGATTCTCATAGGATAAGCAAGGAGTTGTGTGGTTTGGGAATCACATTTGCTTACCCAACAAAATTAAGCTCAAGAGCTTGATCTTGCGAGAAGCTCATGACATCCCATATTCCGTCCATCCTGGAGGAACCAAGATGTATCAATACCTGAAGGAAAGAGTCTGGTGGCATGGCATGAAAAGAGAGATAACCACTTTCGTCACTAAGTGTGACATATGCCAGAGAGTCAAAGATGAACATCAGCGACCCACTGGATTGTTACAACCTCTCAAGGTGCCTGAATGTAAGTCCGACAAGGTTGGGGTGGACTTCATCACCAGATTACCCAGGTCAAGTAAGGGACATGACTCCATATGGGTCCTTGTTGACCATTTGACCAAGGTTGCCCACTTCATTCTCGTCAAGACGACCTACAAGGGGAACCAGCTAGCCAACCTCTACATCGACCGAATCGTGAGCCTCCATGGGACCCCTAAGGAGATTGTGTCTGACCGAGGTACCCAGTTTACCTTGAGATTCTGCAGAAGATTCGAAGAATCTTTGGGGACCAAACTGTCCTTTAGCACTGCTTTTCACCCCCAGACCGGCGGACAGACAGAGCGAGTAAACCAGATACTGGAGGATATGCTTCATGCATGTGTTTTGGCATATGGAGCCAAGTGGGAAGGTTGTCTACCTTAAGCTGAGTTATCATACAACAAAAGCTATCAGTCCAGCCTTCAGGTGGCACTGTTGGAGGTGCTATACAGACTGAAATGCACACTCCCCTCAATTGGCTAGAGACCGGAGAAGGACTAGTATTTGGACCCGATATACTATGCGAAGCAGAAGAGCAAGTTTAACTAGTCAGAGAATGTCTCGAGACATTGATCCCATCGTGTAGATGTGATGATAAAAAAGGAAGAGTCCCAAGGTCTTTATGATTATACACGAGGGTCGTGTGTCAACGAGTCGACTCTGTGTTACTGTCGCCTAGGGAAAGATAGTGATCGGGTGCTTACCCCAGGTACTTCAGGTACCGCGGGTCATGGATGGCATGAAACCTTCTGGATTCTTGTGGGTGTCGGATCACGGGTTCCGGAAAAACCCTTAAGGTTCGAACACTAGGGTGCGCACGAAGATCTCCCGCCCAATCGATCCACGTCCGAACTTAGCTAAGATCTCACGAACTAACTCGATGAACTCGCAACACAAAGGACACAAGATTTATACTGGTTCGGGCCACCGTTATGGTGTAATACCCTACTCCAGTGTGGTGGTGGATTGCCTCTTGGGCTGAGGTCGAACAGTACAAGGGGAAGAACAACCTCCTGAGGTTGAGGCATTCTTGTGCTTGGTGAACTTGTGTGGTTGAGGATGATCTTTCTCCCCCCCTATGGTGGTGGCTAGTCCTATTTGTAGGGGCCCTAGTCCTCTTCGCAAATATTGAGCGGGAAGGGATTCCACAATGGCCAGTTTGAAGGGGGACAAATATTAAAAGCTATCCTCACAAAAGGTGGTCTTCGCTTGCTAAAGGTTCTGGTGGTGATGCCGCCCTGGGCTCCGTCCTTCCGGTCTTGGTCTCATTGCACCAATATGGAAACCTTTGCTTGATGCCTCGGTACTCCACGCCTGCACTTTCCCCCTTAGCACCAAAGAGGAAACAAGGACGCTGCACGCGCTGCCGCCCGCTTGGTCTCGACCGTCATGGCTTACGTCACAAGACCTCGTGAGGTTTTCCTGACCTTGAACTCTCCGCCCATCAAGATCCAGCCCGGTGAGGCTACTCATGAGGAAGTCTTGTGTCGTCTGCCTTGCGAGGCTCGGCCCCTTGCGAGGGTCTTGATTCCTTGTTGATGAAGATGGGCCGTACAGGCCCGCCAGCAAAGCCACGCCGTGGGCCGCAGGCAGGAAAGTCTGGGGACCCCGATTCCCATAACACCGACAGTAGCCCCTGGGCCCAAGGCGTGCTCGGGCTTGGCTTCGAGGTGAAGCCAAGGGTCAAGTGCGGAGCGCAGCGGGCCCCAATAGCCTACGACCTCGTTCGACGCGTGGCGGTTGATTGGACGTGGGCATCTCCGCTTCCCCATGCTACCTCAGCAACTGCCCGACTATCAAAAGGCTGGTGTAGACAACATTCGCCTTCATTGTTTCCTTTTGCCTTTCTCAGATCCCCTTTCTCACTCCCCGCTTCCGAGATCTTCAGCTCCGCTCCCATCCTTTCCTGCATCAGTGACCGATGGCGCCCCGGAGGGTCAAGCCCGCCTCATCGCCGGTGCCGTCTGCGGTGCAGGCTTGGTACGAACCTGCCTTTGACTCGCCCAATGTCTCGAAGAAAGTCCTCGCCGCATGCGCCTGCTGACGGCGGGGGAGAGTAATGATAGGGGGAAGACGGAGCTCCGGGTTGCCTCCGACGTGCCGGAGCCCGAGGGGAGCGCGTTCTTCCCCATCCTCACGAGCAGTATCGCGCCGGGTTGGTTCCTCCCTTCTCTGATTTCTTCTATGACGTCCTCGACCAATACGGGCTGCAGGCGCTGCATCTCCATCCCAACTCCATCCTTCTCTTGTCCATCTTCACCTACTATTGTGAGGCGTATCTGGGTGTGATGCTGTCCGTGGCCCTGCTGCACCACTTCTTCTTCCTCCGTGCCAGTGAGGGCCATATCTTCGGGCGTGCCAATTTCATCGCGGCCTGCAAGGCCAAATCGATCTCAAAAACTAGGAAGAAGGCCGACAACCTCAGGGCCAAATTGGTCATGATGAGCGCCAAGCGTGTCCATCTGTGCTGGGCGCTGCCGACGGAGAAGCCCCAGGCCGACAAGGCGTGGTCCTGCGCGAAGCTCACCGAGGAGCGGGTGACACTGGTGCTGGAGTAGATGAAGTCCGACATGAAGCCTACTAATGCGAAGGCGGCGAGGATTACAGGGGCCATGCTCCTGAGGGAGTTCCTGGTGCTGCGCGTGGCCCTGCTTCAGGCCCGCTCGCGAACCTTATGGGAGCTTGGGGATGAAGAGGACAAGGTTCGCTTGAGCTCAGAGGCCTTGTCCGGCAAGCAGCTGTCCGCAGCTCTCCGCCTCCTGGTTGGGGACGATTAGGAGTATCCTCCGAATGTCTACACTCCCTTGTTCCGCCACAAGGACAGTGCGCTGATCATGGCCTCCAAGCCGACCTTTGACGGGCATGGACTGCTGCTGCCGGTGCTCACCACGGCCCCGGCGGCGCTGGCGCTGGTGGAGCTGTCTTCTGGTGAGTCCCATGAGGAAGAAGAGGAGGAGGAAGACTCGGAGGTGACCCCCGAAGGGACAGGAGAGACCTCCCCCCAGAGTAAGGCTGACATCCTCCGTGCCTTCCCTGACAATGACAAGGCCAATGCTTCCCAGGAGAAGGAGGAACTGGCCGTGATCCTGACGAAGAGCAGGTCAATGCTGATCCTCCGAGATTTTGCTGCTACTCCGGTGCCGGCTGGAGCCACTTCTGGTTCAAGTGCTGCTCCCGCTTCAGCTTCTGGAGCAGGTGCGCCCGCGCCTGAGGTCGCGACACTCTCCTGCTTCAAGCTCACCAAGCGGAAGGTGGACTACGTTGCTGTAGACCAGTAAGTGCCCTGCCTCACCTTGTTCCTGCTGTCAATGCTCATTTCTGACTCTCTTTCCTTGCTACGTAACCAGGCTTTCGTCTGCGGTGAAGAGGAGAAGGGAGAGTGAGGTGGTGCCGCTTGAGTCCGTGTCTCCTCCTGCGATCGCGCCCCTCTCCATGAGCAAAGGTGGGGATGGTGCTCATGCCTCTCCAGCCCGGTCGTCCTCGCGAGGCCCGGTGGAGCTTCCTCGGGAGGAGTCAGCCCCCGAAGCACCCCTGGCTCAGGAGGTGCCGGTGTCTGGCATGGCTGGTGAGGTTTCAACGGCTTAGGAGACCTTGATCTCCCAGGCTCTGGTGACAATGTTGCCCCCTTCTCATGTTGTGTCCCTGGCCCCGGGTTCTTCTGCTTCCTCAGTTGTCTTGGAGCACACCCTTTTAGAGATGGCCCAGCTACGGGAAGGTCTCCAGGGCACGGACCCGCGTTTGGTGGCCGGGCGCCTGGAGCTGGTCTCTGGCTAGCTTCACTCCGACTCAGCGGTTCGAGCGTCGCTGAGCCAGGCTGCGACGGCCTCTGAAAAGGCAGAGAAGGCCACTGCCAAAGCTGTGGCCGATCGCGAGGCTGCATTGAAGGACGCCGAGGCCGCCCATGGCCGCTACCGAGAGCTGGAGGGCAAGCTGAAGGGCCTACGCGATCAATATGCGGAAGAAGCACATGGCCGCCAAGCGAAGGAGGAGGAGATGAAAGCCTGGGAGGACACCATCAAGGGCCGCGATGCCGAGCTGGGAGAGCTGGTGAAGGCGCAGGCGGTGAAGCGTAGCCGGCTAGAGGAGTTGGAGCGGAAGGCGAGGGCGAAGGAGGCCGACCTTGATGCCAAGGCGAATGTCCTGGCTGAAGACCACGCGGCCTTCTCGCTCTTCGAGGAGAGGTCCCACATGGCGCTGAAGACAATGTACGATATGGGCTTGTAGAGGCCGCTTACCACTGACGAGGATGGCCCTGCTCAGCTGCTTCCCTTCTTGGTGAAGGTGCTCGAGGAAGTCGTGGAGGGCATCGGTCCCATGTCGGAGGCAGAGGCTCGTGTCCTTTCCCCAGCCGCGCTGACATGGGTCTTCAGCCACCTGCACCTTCGTGACCCCAGCACTCGTCTTGACAAGCTGCTGGAACCTGTAGCTAACGAACACTCCACGGCTGCTGCCGCAGCTCTGAAAGGTCAAGTGGAGGCCCTGCTGAAGAAGTTCGACGCCTTCGCCCCCGCGCCCTTGACCAGTGATGCAGGTGAAGGTGACGCTACCCAGGAGGGGGCACCTTTCGCATGTGCCGGTGGTGTCCAAGGGTGACATGCGTCTGCTTTTCTGCTTCATTCCTGCAACATGCACCATGCCTCATGGAGGCGTTAAACTCACGTTTGATATTGTGAGAACAATATGTATTGTAATATTTGCTTTGAGATTTTGCGATTTTCTTACTATTTGCTTTGTGTTCTGCGTCGGCAGAGCCCGGCCCCACGCATACCTCAATCACCGTTGGGCCGACCGGAAACCAGGACGGACCAAGGAGTAAGGTGCTACGTGACTAGTTAGGCTCCTGAGTTGCGATGCTCAGGAGTCCCCCATGAAGTGCAAACCGCTTATCGGAACGATACACGAGGATAGGTTAATGTTCTACGTCAGCAGAGCCTGGTCCCGCGCATGCCTCAACCGCCGTTGGGCCGACCGGAAACCAGGACGGACCAAGGAGTGAGGGGCTACGTGACCAGTTAGGCTCCTGAGTCGCGATGCTCAGGAGTTCCCCTTGACATGCAAGCATTCTCCATACCTTTACCCTCACCAAAGCTCGGCTCAGGAGGGGCGTGTGACGACTAGGTCCGGGGGACCTGGTTATGTGGCGTACGCTTGGGCATGACCCAAGCGCAGCCCCCATGCCCAGCCTCGTCGCGCGGCTCTCCCGAGGGGAGGCGTTGCGATGAGGCCGGACATTGAGCTCTGGGGCTCCCTGAGGTTGGTACGGTCATGGGGCCGCCCTCAGTTGTTTATCACCAGCGCAGAGCATAGTGCTTCCGCTTGTGCACGGGCATAGCCGCTCCTCGGCAGTGTCGACGGCCAGCGCGAAGCATGGTGCTTCCACTGGGGCGTAGGAGGGGGACTCCCTACTGCGGAGAGCCCCCTGGGGTGTGTACAGCACCGCCCTGACACGTGGCTTGCACGGCAGGGCTAGACGAGGTGTATCTGGGCACTCTTGAGCCAGCGCGGGCCTCATGAGGCCCTACCTCAAGGCGGGTTGCGCCTGGTCTTAATTCTTGTTCGCTGTCTTGGTCCTGTGAGGTGGTTAGACAACCCGCGCCAAACGAATCTCCTAAAGTCATCGCGTGAAAAAGCTAAGCACCAACGGCCCAGGAGGTGACATGAACGGGGCCGGCCCGCCAGACAGAGCTCACTCGATGTATTTATCGACGCTGCAGGGATGGGCCCGAGCACAAACTCCGTGCTTAACTTACTCACGCGAGGATTCCTGAAGAAAGACGGCCGACGCACGGCTCCCACAATGGGTGACAATCAAGTAGGTGATAGTCATAGATAGATTAAGCATGGAAAGCAACCTAGCTCAGCTAAATGTCTGGAAGATGCATGCCTCCGGGTCTGGCCCGAGCGGCTTGGGGATGATGCACCCCAAGGGGCGCCCCCAACAAAGTAAGCTAAAGACATAAAAGGACAGGTACATGCCATAGGGACGGACCCACGCGGCCTGGGAATGATGCAGCCCTGGGGGCGCTCCCAGCTGAATGAACTTTGGAAAATGTCACCTGGTCCTTTTGATGAAGGAGAGTTGGGGTAGCTGAAGGTGTTCGGTGAGAGGGCTGCCCCTCATGAGCCACCGGGGCCCTGAGCCTCGGGAGGCTCTGGGGGTCCAGGGGGTTCCTTGTGGACCGTCTTCATCTATGTCTGTACCACAAGGTGCCTGGCCTCCTGAGCCGCCAGGATGCTCCGCAGGTTGCGCTGATAGGCGGCCGCCATGCTGGGCAGGCCAAAGGGCATGCGAACGTAGCTGTGAGGTGGGCCCTCGTAGCGTCCCACACGCGAAGGCCAGAGAAGCTCCTGAGAGGCGGCTTGATTGAGCCCTGGGACATCGATGCAGACGTGTAGTCCGGCATCCTCGCCTGGATGGGGAGTTGCGCCTGGTGAGCGGCGGCCGCCGTGCATGGCCCTCGCGTCTTGCAGTTCCTGAGCAGTCTTGGTGATGAACTCCTGAGTGGTGGGCACTCTTTGCCTTGTGCTCTCCTAAGGGAAACGTGCCGCGAAGCACGCCTCCAAGTGGTGCCCAAGCGCCTCCCCCGTGATGCTGGCAAAGTCTGAGGCCCTCCAGAAGAGAGCCCCGAGCCTTGCCCAAGAGGGGCGCTCGGCGCGCTTTCCTATGCGATGGAGGGAGGAGCCCCAGGCGCGGGCGCCGATCTTGACGAGGCACCGCTTGCCTGAGACCTTACGTGACGCAGCCGCTTCTTCTTCTTGGGGGTGGCCTCAGGAGGGCACTCACCCTGACTGTCGGGGTCATCGATTGCTGCAGCTTGGAAGGCATGCTCGAGGGAGCACATCGCGTCTCTCTCTTCGCACGGGACCGTGATGATTCTGCCGCTTTCTCGGCATCTTGAGGACATTTTAGCCATGATGGGTCACCGCCATGAACTTGGCTAGGGCTGGATACCCGAGGATGGCATTGTATGGGAGGTGGATGTAGGTGGGGTCGAAGTCGATGAGGTCGATGCGGTAGTTGTTGCATTCTCCGAAGGTAACGGGGAGGCGGACCTGCCCAATCGGGGTAGTAGAGCCATCGGTCACTCCTGAGGAAGGCTTGGTAGGCTGAAGCTGGTCATATGGCACTTGGAGGTTGTCGAACGTGTCGATGGACATGACATTGAGCCCTGCGCCACCGTCGATGAGGGTCATGGTAACTTGCACGTTGCTGATGACTGGTGAACAGAGCATTGGGAGGACGCCTGCAGTAGCCGCACACTTGAGCTGATCTGCCGAACTGTACGTGATGGGGCACCTGGACCATTTGAGCGGGCGTGTGGCCTCGAGCTTGGGGAGAACTGCATTCACTTCACGGGCAAATTGTTTGAAGATATGCTGCGAGGCTGGGGCTTGAGCTCCGCCCAAGATACACGCGATAGCGCATGGCTCCTCGAAGCCGCCAACCCCCTTGTCGTGATGGTGGTCGCCATTCCTTCTGGGTGGTGGCGGTAATGGAGGGAGGCCAGCGTTGCCTTGAGGACAAGCCTCACGAGGCTGGTCCCTCCAGGTGCCCTCGCGAGGCTGATCCTACCAGTGGTCCTCACGAGGCTGGTCGTGCCATTCCTGGCGCGATCCATGGTCGTCCCAGCGTCCTCCACCACGTCCTCCTCCTCGGCCATAGCCCCGGTCGCTAGACTCTGGGCGTCAACTGAAGCGTCCTTCTCGAATGGCTCTGAGCTCTTGACAGTCGTTGGTGTTGTGGTATGCAGGTTATGGAAGGCGCAGAACGGTCGGCTGCCCTTGGACAACTCGGGCTAGTCTCTACCGCACTTGGTGTCTAGCTCCGTCGTGAGCACGGTTGGACCTTTGCGCTTAATGTCCTTGGCCTTGGTCTTCTTCTCCTCTAGGTCCGCAGCAGGGAGCTCGAGGAGGGATAGGCGCCCCTCCTCAGCTCGTGCACACTTGGTCGCGATGTTGAACAGCTCTAGGGTCGTGCACAGCTCCTCATGGATGGCGAGCTCCTCCTTCATCTTGACGTCGCGGACACCGTCGGAGAACGCTGAGATGATGGCCTCGTTGGTCACCTTGGGGATCTTGATTCGCGCACTATGGAAGCACTGAATGTACTTCTGCAGGGTCTCTCCTGGTTGTTGCTTGATGTGGCGCAGGTCACCCATGACCGGGGGCGGTCGCAAGTGCCCTGGAAGTTGGTGATGAAGCGGTTGTGCATCTCGTCCCAGGAGGAAATCGAGCCTGGAGGAAGGTTCAGGAGCCAGGAGTGCGGGCCATCCTTGAGAGCCATGGGAAACCAGTTCACCATGACTTTCTCGTCGCCATTGGCTGCCTCGATGCTCAGCTCGTAGAGCTGCAGGAACTCCGCGGGGTCGGGGGTGCCGTCGTAGCGAGGAGGCAGATCTGGCTTGAACTTGCCCGGCCAGGCGACACTACGCAGCTCGGGGGTGAAGGCGCGGCAGCTGGTCGTGGTCATCGGTGCCCGCCTTGGAGGTGGAGCTTGGTCTTGGCGCCTGCGCGCCGCTACGGAAAGTGGCGCGGGGCCTTGCCGCGGCAAACGATCCTGGCACAGCGGAGCGAGGAGTGGCGGAGCGTTTGCTTGCGGTTGAGGGACTTCTTGACAACTTCTTTCTTCATGCGCGGGCGCCGCATGCGGTGGGTCGCGCCGTGGAGCCGCGTGCCTTGGCGCTAAGGCGCCGTCTTGGGGCAGAAGTGCTGGAAGTGATTCATGAGCAGCGTCGCCCATGGCTGGTGGAGGGCGAGGTAGAGAGTGGGATGACACAGGGGAGCCCCCTGCGGCGCGGACAAGTTCGGTGATGCGGTCAAGCAAGTCCTCATAGAGGTCGTCGATTGGGCGGTAGCACACAAGCTCGTGCGCCATGGGAACGCGACGAGCGTGAGACAACGAATCAGCGGGAGTCAGCTATGGAGTGGCGGTGTGGCCTTCCTGTCGCACGAAGGGGTGCAGCAAGGATGCTTGCTGCTCGTTCCATGCTAGGCCGGTGGCAGCGTTGGCAGCAGGCGACGGAGAGCAATGGGGTGGCCCGCCGACGCGGGCCGTCTGAGCAACATGGTGGTGAGGGCAGCCCGATGGTCGGCACGGGCGTGACGTGCGTCCGCCATGGAGACGATGAAGCGACGTGACGCGGAGCGACGAAAGGGAAGCTTCGGCGCACCCCTACCTGGGGCGCCAAATGTCGGATAACGGGTTCCGGCAAAACCCTTAAGGTTCAAACACTTGGGTGCGTGCGAACATCTCCCCACTATCGGTCCACGTCTTATCTTCGCTAAGATCTCACGAACTAACTCGACAAACTCGCAACACAAAGGACACAAGATTTATACTGGTTCGGGCCACCGTTATGGTGTAATACCCTACTCCAGTGTGGTGGTGGTGGATTGCCTCTTGGGCTGATGTCGAACAGTACAAGGGGAAGAACAACCTCCTGAGGTTGAGGCGTTCTTGTGCTTGGTGAACTTGTGTGGTTGAGGATGATCTTTCTTCCCCCCTATGGTGGTGGCTAGTCCTATTTATAGGGACCCTGGACCTCTTCCCAAGTATTGAGCAGGAAGGGATCCCACAACGGCCAGTTTGAACGGGGACAAATAGTACAAGCTATCCTGACAAAAGGTGGTCTTCGCCTGCCAAAGGTTCTGGTGGTGACGCCGCCCTGGGCGCCATGGTAACCTCCGTCTTGCCGTCCTTCCGGTCTTGGTCTCGTTGCACCAATATGGAAAACCTTTGCTTGATGCCTCGGTACTCCACGCCTGCACTTGCCCCCCTTAGCACCAAAGAGGAAACAAGGACGCTCGGCGCGTTGGCGCTTGCCTGGCGCCTGCCTGGTCTCGATCGTCATGGCTTATGTAACGAGAACCTCGTGAGGTTTGCCCGACCTAGAACTCTCCGCCCCTCATGAGCCAGCCCGGTGAAGCCGCTCCTGAGGAAGTCTTGTGTCGTCCGCCTCGCAAGGCTCGGCCTCTTGCGGGGGTCTTATTCCTTGTTGATGAAGATGGGTCATACAGGCCTACCAGCAAAGCCACGTGTGGGCCGCAGGCAGGCAAGTCTGGGGACCCTCATTCCCAGAACAAAGACAGTGGGTAAAGTGTAAAACCACTTCAAAGTGTAAAACTTTTTGAGTACCCGTGTGGACGGTCAAGGACAGTTGGATAACCGCTCTTGGGCTACGTCCGATGTTTACGAAACCTGGTGTGTGTGTGTGTGTGTGGGTGTGGGGAAAACTACTTGAGTCGAGTCAAATAACTTGACACATTGATTAAACTGGAGTTGATCTAAACTCTATTTATGTGGATATTTGTAACCTGTTCACATGGTTACCTGAAATTCTTATGATGCATGCTTTACAAGTTGTTGGACATGTCATTGCACTCAAAACTAGCTTCCTGCAAAATTACCTACTTAGTGCTTGAACCAAAACATGGGTTTCTTGCGAGTACATTCAAAGTACTCATTGGCTTGCCACTTGTTATTTAATTAGCCAGGCATGGAATAGAAGGAGTTCGAAGAAGAATTCTTTGGTGATGAACATGCGAACTAGGACGCTTTCCCGGTCAGAATGCCTGTAGGGTTAAGGCAGATGGCATGGGTTCTACTTATCGACAAAGATTTCCGCTGCTTGTGTTTTATCTGTTGTTCATCCCTAAAGGCTTTATCTATGTAAGACTTGACCATAATGGTCATAATTTGTGTAAGACAGTATGTATGGATATAAGACTCCTATTATTCAGCTTCTGTGTGTTCAGTGAGCATTGATCTCTGGGATCACTGTACACATGCATTCAATGATCACAACTTATGAGTCGGGGTCCCCAAAAGTGACCTGGTGGTGTCCGAAAATTCTACGGTGGTTTCTGCATTAGGCGAGGGTCAGGGCCGGTTCGTCCCTTAGGGCCATCTCTAGCTGAACACGTGGAGCTGCCGCCCTCTCCCAGGTACATAAGAGGTTAATTGGGGTATGATGGAAATCCCGGAGTACTCGGTCCTGCCCCTGGCATGTTGAACAAACGTGCGGTCTCGTAACTCAGAGACAAACGCCTCCGGTACCTCCTCTGATGAAATGCATTGGACGAGTTTTGCTCAAGGCTTGGATGCCGTGCCTCTGTCTTCAGGTGCTCCGCCTCAGCATTAACCTGAGCTTGCAAAGCAGCGGTCTTGGCGTTTTTAGCATTGACATCCTCCTAGGCCTTAGTCATCTTCTTCCGACGATTTGCAATCTTTGCGTTGCGCTCTACCTGACTTTTTGTAGTAAACTTGGTCCCAGTAAATTCATCATGGTAATCACCAACTCAGATAGGACTTGAGTCGGTGGCCTGCCTGAGCCGACTGCTATAGAAACAGGCACCAGAGGGTCAGTCATTGCGATTGCTCCAACTGCTATTGAGAAGAGAGCTGGCACCGTCCCGGCCATGAAGATAGCATCTTGGCATGGCGGCTCATAGAGATCCAGAATATTGTTGCCAGCGGAACAGCCCCCAAGCCCGCCATCATAAAGTGGGTAAATCGACGCAGTCTCCCCGGTCGAGGACTCATCATATGAGTAGACGAGAGTCTCCCATCCAGACACGGAATTCTCCGCAAGTTCCATACCTTGCATGAAGCCCATGCTCCCAGCGGCTGGAATCCAGTCGGGTTGTGTGTGCCGAGCTGCCTGACGAGGTCAGTGCAGAAGTCCGACTCCGGTTCGGATCCGCTGATCTTGCCGATGAAGACTTGGATGTTGCCGAAGGGGACCCATACCCGTACTCAATTGAGTCGGCCTCGGGGGCCCAACCGGCGTCGTCGATGTAGAGTGAGCCACGGTGACTCTTCTTGAACCTGACGATGGTGTATCCCTCGATCCCTAGGAGAGAGCCCTTCAAGAACTCGAAACCACCATGCGCTGGCCCCACGACCGGTGCCAACTATTGTGGTTTTGTCACGGTAGATGTCCTAGTGTGAGGACTTAGTCATGAGGCCATCTCAACCAGGAGGTTAGCTTGTCGGGGTTGATTGGAATCGAGAGACACTGATTTACCCAGGTTTGGCCCCTCACGGTCGAGGTAATATCCTACTTCCTGCTTATTGCTTATTTCTTTGGGATCAATTACAAGGGAGCAGATTCGCTTGAGCTAGCTATCTATTGATTGTAACTTAGTTTATCTACCTCAGGGACTTGCCTTTATATACAGGTAGAGGCCCTAAGCTTACAAGAGTCTGGGTCGTATTATGACCCGTGACCTAGTATGCTTCTATCTTATCTTATTCCTTAATAAGTAAGGAAACTCTTGGCGACTTGCACTTTGGGGCTACGAGCCGTCATCTTTGGATGCTGGCCCCTAAGACGGCCCTGCTGGTCTTGCACCTAGGGGCCTCGGCCCGTCTTGAGTCTGTCGGCGTTCTGGGAATGGGGGTCCCCAGACATGCCTGCCTGCGGCCCACGGCATGGCTCCTCTATCGGCCTGGTATGGCCCATCTTCACAAACAAGCACTCAAGTCCCTCGCGAGCGGCCAAGCCTCACGAGGCAGATGACTCGAGACCTCCTCAGGGGCAGCCTCACTAGGCTGGCTCGCGAGGAGCGGAGAGATCAACGCAAGAGGTACCTTGTGAGGTTCCCGTGATGTGAGCCATGACGACCAAGGCCAGGCATGTGCCTGGCGGGCGCTAGTGGGCGCAGAGCACCGGTTGCCTCTTTGGTGCTAAAGGAGTAGGAACAGGCGAGGAGTCCCACTACAAAAAAGTACACTTCCGTGATGATGTGTTTGTCACAGTAGGTCGCTTTTTTGTCATGCATGTACATCCATGACAAATTTATGACAGAATCAAGATAGTCATACCTGTGCTATCGTAGAAGTGTTCCATGACATTACCAAAATTATCATCACGGAAGTGTCCACTTCCATGACGATAAATCACGCATCACAGAAGTGCTTTCGTCAAGGGTGACCGACACGTGGCATCCACCATAACGGAACACTGTTAAGCTATGGGGTCGGGTTTTGGATCCGATAACCCGTTAACAGCCCCGGCTAATGGGGATTTTCCACGTGTAAAATCATCATTGGCTAGAGGAAACATGTGTCAGCTCGTCAGTGGGTCAGATAGGTGCCTATTATATATCGACACGTGGCACAGCCCGACAGTGGCCCATTTAGCTTACAAAGCCGGCCCGTTTGACTTGGTCAAAAGTTAACAGGCTGGCCCATGAAAAGCCTGTTAACGGTCTCTTCACAAATACCCATTTTACGTCCCGTTAACTCACGACCCGTTAGGCCCTAAAGGAAATCGGCCCAACAACGTCATTTGGGCCGTCGAATATAATACCAGCCCATTTCACTTTTGGCCCATGTATGGCCCACGACGTCTTTCAGCCCATATGAGGCCTTCGTATCTTTCGGCCCATTACAGGCCCACGGTGACTCTAGCCCATAATGAACAGTAATTTCTTTATACCCGTTAACGGCCCGTGATTTACATGGGCCGTTTCCAGCCCGTGTTAGCTTTCGACCTATTGACGTCCCATACGTTTTTGGGCTCCTTTTCGGCCCTCGATTACTTCCAGCCCGTTACTGGTCTGTTCCCCTAATGGGCCAAATTCGGCCCATGGCAAGAGTTGGCCCGTTACTGGCCTTTTACCCTGATGGGCCAAATTCGGCCCAATGCAAGAGTCGGCCCGTTTCTGGCCTGTTAACCCATTGCGCCGTTTCTGGCCTGTCCTATATTCTGGCCTATTAACGACCCATTATGTCTGTGATAGAATTAAGTTTGCTGTCCTACGGCCTGTTACCGTGCTGGGCCGATACCAATTACGCCCGATTATGGCCCATGTAGACCCATTTATCCGACGGCCCGGGGCCCACCAATTACAGTCCCATTTATCGATGGCCCGTAGGAGACCCATGGATCCTACAGCCCGTATATGGCCCATGGTAGTTGCGGCCACTAGCAAACCAGGGAAAAAGAAGACTAAAAAATAAGGCTGAAACTAACGCTATGCTATTAAGGAGATTGCACAGATTCCACTCGGCATCAAAGATCGCCACCAGTGCAAATATAGGAACACCCTACACCATACAAAAATGGCTTGCTGTTTTCTTCAGGCCGTGGCTGCACGTTAAGAATAAATTTTGTATCGCATAAAAACAAATTACAACTATATAACAGAAGGAAGGTTGGCATAAAACTTAACAGTCTAGCAGATAAATGCACCACCAGAAGTTCAGAAGCTCACTTAATTTGGCCTGACTGTTACGTTTTCATGTTGTATTGTCCGATGGAGCACCATAACCCTCGCCTTCATTTCCCCTAGGCTCCTGAACAATATAGCAAATGTCTGATAGTCTGGTTTCAAAACCATGCATATCTTGACGACATTGAGTAATGTTTCTCCTTGTTTCACAAAGGGTCTCTGTTAGGGAATGGACTTGTGTCTGAAGCGCAGATACAACATTGCTTTGAGCTTGCATATCTTGATCATGAGGCAGTTTGGACGATATTACCTTAACAACCAACCCAGTATTACGCAGGAACATGCTTTTGGCACTGTTAGTGGATAGGTACTGACCCACTGCAGCAAGAGCTGACATTGTGGTTATAGTTGCCTCGCCACCTTCAGAAGGTGGCGGTTCCACCATTTTTTCCATAGCTCTCTGAAAAGTTGAGGTTTTACATTAGTAGTACCAGAACAGAAGATATTAAGGAGGCAGCAAAACCAAACAAAATAGCTTTGGTCTATATACAGAACTTATTCTGGTGAACCCATGTAAAATATTAGTTGTATTTTATTGGAAAGTACATAATAAAACCAGGTTCCAAACATATGACCATGTACCATCGCTAATGTATTGTCTATTTCTTCGCATTGTATTGAGGGCTAAGGATAAAGATACGAAGTTTATAATATGGTAAGCATTGTACGACGTCATTCATATCACAAAACAACTGAGAACAGACAAACAGGCAATTGTAACGTTGTGTGGGCAAGTCTAGTACGGAACTAGATTACGGGTCAAGATCAAAGGAACATCACTCCTCTCTTTTAAACCTTGTAAGGTGCAATGATACGCTAAGACAATTGTGTATAAAATTTAAAAGGTTAATAGACATTGGCTGCAAACCATGCAGTTCAAGGCACAAGTCAGAGTAAGTAGTAGTTAAAAGGCATGAGGATTAAGGACTTACAACAGCGGCTTTGACTGGTGTAGTCATGCCCTTCTTCTTGCTAGTGTGACAGTCCTTGAAGAGTTCCACAACATTTGGTTCAGGTACTTTTTGGTCCTTGCGGGCTTTCCTCTACATTTGGAACAAGTCAATATAGATCTGATAATATGGTATAGCGAAAAAGTGAAACAACAGCTAATTACAAGAGCCTCGTAGTGTGCAATATAGCTACGAGATCCTGTCGTGTGTTGGGATTTCACTTTCGTACGGTTGGCCTTGTTCTTTGAACAGTTCACCTACAAGAAGATAGATTTGTGTGGCACATGCGTAAATAGGACTTCAACATGTGATCTGATGACATATATATAATGTACCTGATACTTCGGATCATACCAGTGTTTAACGAGGCCTCTCCAATCTTCATCAGATATATTTTCCACTAGAGATGTTTGGGCAAGTTCACTGTTAGCCTTGCCCTCAAAGTGAGTTTTCCTCAAGTTATATCGATACTGTCGTAGAGCAGACTTGAAAACATGGGTGCAAGCTTGTCTGGTTGCATCATCTTGGCTATCCAACTTGAACCTCATCTGTTGAAAATTATGGGAGTCTCATTATTAGCAACCTAGAAAGTATTGGACAGAGCAAGACGATATTACTAGTTTCCATACATAACCATACTTACAGATAAATGGTCGAGGAAGATGTTGAACTGGGTTTCGTCTTTGTCATTCCTGTACTGAATCCATGTTGGGAGGATACGTACATGACACCTAACAGCAACCGCTGCCTCTGATACTAACTTGGTTGACTCTGTAGCATCACGGGGACTTTTTAAACCTGCCTCAAAACGGATCTCCATTCTTCCTCCTATAGATTTAGTTAACCTATCAAGCATTATCCCTGATGTTTGTTTCCTCTTGCGCCTAGGTGCTAGTCCAACAACAAACATAGGAAGTGTTATTGTACATCAAACTGTGAGACTACATATAAAGAAGCATGCAACCGTAACTTGACTCCAGCAACTACCTTCTTGCTATTGAAGCTCACAAGGTTCATCTGATATTGCCAACTCGTCTTGTGTCAAGAGTGCTTGGGAAGTAGTGTCAGGTGGCAAGGGAGCTTGGGAACATGCTGCTAGCTTAGTTGACGCACGAGTACGTCGTGCAGCTGGTAGTACTGTGGTAGGTGTTGCAAGAACTAGGGCTGTCTCTGCTTGATTGGTGGCAGCTATTTGTTTCTGTTTGTCTTTTTTTGCAACTCCTGTAGCATGGGATGCTGTGTTTGTAGAATTTTCTACTGGACTTTGACCTTCTATTGCACCATCAGTACCAGCAGAATCTGCAGGATTCATCCGCTTCTCATTCCCTGCCATTTTGTGTTTCTTCCTCTTTCTTTGTGCCATGTTAAGTCAAGACGACAAGAAAAACGAATAACAATTTAGTTCTTTAGAACAAATTGATGTGTGATGCAGAGGAACTGAACTTTGATGTTAGACAACCACATGATAGGAGGATGTAATATGTATGAAAAACAGGACGGAAGAGATAACCAGAACTATGATGTGTAAACTAAGAAGAAGACATTTCACCAAATTAGAAGCAATGCAATGGAATGTAGACACCATATGAAAGATGCTACAAATATCGCTCTACCAAGTTAACAGTGTCTCATCATAAATGGCATTTAAATAAATGTGAAGCAGTACAATAAATAAATCATATGCAAGATGCAAACAACATCACACTACCATGTTAGGGGTCTCTCATCATTAGTGCCATTGCATATTCATAGCTTATGATGTGTAAACTAAGGAGAAGGCATTTCAACAAATTAGAAGCAATGAAAGCTAGACACCATATGAAAGATGCAACGAATATCACTCTACCAAGTTAAAACTGTCTCATCATAAGTGCCATTTCAACAAATTAGTAATACAAGCTAGAAAAGAATGTGAGATGTAACCTATATCACACTCCGAAGTCAAACGTGTCTTATGATAAGTGATTGTTGCAGGTTACACAACAGTAGTAATTTGATGTAAGAACATGGTGTGATAGACAGATATTGTATGTTCTAGAAACAGGAACACGTGTCTTATTCAAGTATAATGTGTAAAGTAACTAGATGGAATTCAACAAAATTAGAAGCAATATAAGCTAGACATCACACATAACATGCAACCACATATAATTGTGCCAAGTTAGAGGGAGCACCGGTGATGCTGCACTAGGGGAGACGTGCTCATCATAAACACAGCTTTGTTGGGTGTATATGCATGTGTTGTCTTGGAAATCATCTTGGGGGTGTGCAGGAGTAGAAACTGTAGGGGCCCTCCGTTCGGAAGGAGCGCCTTTGTCCGCTGCCTTGCTAACTTCCTTCCGCTTTATTGATTTTGAATTGTCAACTAAAATCAACAAGAAAAATCAATAAAATTCTCTCTTCAGAACTCATTCATGCATGATACTGACAATCACTACTTTGATGTAAGGCAAACACATGATTCCAGGATGGAATATGTACGAAAAACGGGACGTCACGGCATGTTCACAATTGGTTGTGTAAACTAAGCAGAAACCATTCCAGCAAATAAGAAGCAATGCAAGCTAGACACCACATGAAAGATGCAACCAATATGACTCTGCCAAGTTAAAAGCGTCCCAACATAAATGGAATTTCAACAAATTAGAAGCAGCGCGTGCTAGAAATCATATGAAAGATGCAACTAATATCGCACTACATATACTAAAGGTGTCTCGTCATGTTGATTGATGCGGGATACAAAAAACAATAGTTTTATGTAAGGACATGCTTAATAGACATATGTACTATGTACTAAATACGGGAAGGCATGTCACATTAACAGGTATAATGTATAAGCTAAGCAGACTAGCACATGCAGTTTAACCAGATTGGAAGAATTACAATCTAGACACCATATGCAACATGCAACCACATATCACACTGCCAAGTTAGAGAAAGCACCTGCGATGCTAGTGTAGGGTAAATGTTGTAATCAACTACAGAGCTACATTCACTATCTTCATCTAGCATTTCTATTTCTTGAGAATCATGTCGGCAGGCTGACGCTGCATTCTTTAAATGAGGAGTAGTCCCCTTGTCTGCCTGCCTCGTCATAAGTGATTGATGAGGGATACACAAGAACATTAGTTTGATGTAAGAACATGGTTAATACACAGATGTACTAGTATGTATCAAAAACAGAAAGGCATGTCATATTCAAAGGTATAATGTGTAAGCTAAGCAGATGCAATTTAACCAAATTGGAAGCAATACAAGCTAGACATCCGGCTGGAGTGGTGAGCATGATCATCTAGGACCTGAGAGCCTGGTGGGAGGCAGGCTGCTTCGCCACCATCGCAGGTTTTTAGTTGGCTTCCAGGTGATGCCTATCTTTGCTGGGCTTGTCACTTGCTCGGCCAGTGCCCTGACTAGCTATTTGTCTTCTGGTGCTCACAGGATGGTGGTTCATGTGAAAAAATATCATTCCTTATCTTACCGACTTCGGCCTTTCGAATACAAGATAGACACCATATGGAACATGCAACCACATATGACACTGCAAAGTTAAAGCAAGCACCTGGGATGGTGGTTCATCGCGAGCGAGGTCATCAACTCCAGAGCTACGTTCACCGTCTCCATATGCTAACACTACACCCTTTAAAGCGTTGAAATGTGTCTTGCCTTCCGCACACCAAACTGGAGCGACTTCTCTCTTTTATTTTTGGCTTCTCTCATGGCAGCAAAGTCTGAAATACCCTTGCATAAAAACACAACAGTGAGAGTAAGGGTGAAGTGTGTGCAGAACTAGTGCACTGTAAAAGTAGCAGATAGCAGGTGGCTGAAAAATAAATGACAGGAGACATATGATAGCTCTACAACATTGCATGGCAAACAAAATTAGATTCTACTCTGTATGATTTTGTAATATATGAGCACAGGAAATGCAGGTACTCCTCTAGCACACCACCACATGTGGTCATATCTAAGATAACAGTCGACTGAAAATAAATAGGTCAGTCGATTATTTTAATGAACCATCTGATCTATAAGGAACGGGCAAATGGCCTTCGTCTACCTCCCGCCAGTCACTGTTGATGATCTTTCTCGAACTGCGAGCGACCACCGGCCCAGACCCCTGCCTCCACCGCCCCGCCCTCCCATCGACCTCACACCACCGCCGTGCTTGGCAGCGCACCCAGGCCATCTCTTTAATCCCGGCCGACCTCTAGATCGGGCGCCAGTAGCTATAGGCCGCACACGCCCCTAAGATAAACACCAAGGCACTTCTTCCCCAGCGTAATAGGCATACTAGCACCTGTTACGCCGGGGAATGCTTCCGTTAATTGGGAATCAAGTGGCCAGAAATTGAAATTCAGGGGGGCGACTGAACTCTAGCTAAGGTGAAAAAGTATATGAGGAGAAACCTTGTGCATAGCGAGTTACTAGGAACATCTAGTATCAAGAAGAAGCGGTCAACTAGTGTCTTCTGTGGAATGAATACCGTGCTAGTAGAGACATAAGATTTGCACGAATAAGGGAAGAGGAGTACCTTTTTCGGTTGCCGGTGTGGTCACCTCCACAAGTCGCGCCGATTTTCTTCTTTTTACCGGGGAAACCGATGTTCTGGACGGTGCAGGCTTGGACGAACCCATGGCCAAATTGTTGACTATGTTGCCGTGGCCGTATGTCGGCGGAGGGGAAGCAGATCCGAGGCGGCGAAGGACGACGTAGCAGGAACAACTCCGGTGCGGTGGAGGGTGGCGAAGTTGGAGCGGTAGCAGTGAGGCGCAGGACGGCGTGGTTGAACTGGCTTGGGTACAAACGGCTCGGCCTCGGCTTCAACTACTAGCCATGGAGGGCGTTGCGGTTGAGGTTGCGGTGGATGATGACGTCGGGGTATCGGCTCCGGCGTGATGGAGGAGGGCGGCGGTTGATGGGTGGGATGGGGTGGCGGACGGAGGACGCCGGGGTTTCGCGGCTGGTGGAGAGGTAGTTTTGGCGCCCACGGAGTACGATTGGGGAATTGGACGGGTGGGGGGGAACCATGTTTCAGTCTGGGACGCGCTTGTTTTTGGCTTTATTGAACAGAAGATGGCACGCGCTTTTTTGAAATTTGAGGAAAGTACAAACTTTGCCCCCCTCTTAAATTTCGGACCTACTGCGGGCCGGGGGTAGGATGGTAATCCCAGGTGTCCCAAATAGTGGGCGGGAGCGATTTCGGCCACGCCCATGTGTGCTTAGGCGGCCATTGTGTATGAATGTTTTTCGGATGCGGTTGTGTGGCGTCTAGATGAAGCTACAAACCTACCCCAGTTTAGACCTTTGGACGTCGGGCCGGTAGGTTTCACGGGTCGGAGTTATTAGAAAAGTAATTTCCTTGTACTACCAAACATTTGTCTCACGAGGTTTCGGGCGAGTAGAGGCTCTTTTGGCGCTTCGTTCGAAATTTTGAAACACAAGAATTCACGTTTAGAGTACTCTTGAACTATGAGGATTGACCTAAATATACAACGTTATATTTGACCTTGTATGTTTGAAAACCTCATTAAATTATCCGCTTGTTTTTGAAATTTTGACACTTGAAAATCCTATAACTAAGATTATTTTGGAATGGAGGAGCTAAATTTGAATCTATTTTGTACACGACTACATATGAAATTATCTACAAAATCAGAGCAAATATTGGGCCCCCCATAATTTAGGTATGGTTTACAAATGCCATGATATCAAATTCAAATAATTGAATGGACTTCATGTACGTTGAATTCAAATGTATGCTAGTTCATAGGTAGTACCTATTTATAATGTCCATTGTGTAACTTTCGTATGTATAATGTGCTTTACACACACAACATGAACTGTACTCACGTTTATATTCGATTGCTAAAGCGATGCATTGTCTGGAGTTCAAAATACTAACTATGTGGATCAATTGTGTCGAATAATAACATAGACATGCTCAAATTCGATAGAATCTAGATGTCTGGTGGATCAATGACCGCTCCTTACGCGAATTGCAAATATCATGATCCCATCCTAATATTTGGATACAATTTATATCTTTAATCAATGTGTAGAGCAGTCTTTTACGTGTAGTTTCACTCTCCATCGGTGGTCTCTCACACATGCTCACACACTCTCTCCCGAGGTGTCTTTCTCGCACACATGCTCTAGATATAACCCTCCCTCCCTCTCGTAACCATTTACAACTGTTTTCACTAACCTCTATCACAAGCACTCTTCCTCTCGCAAACATACACACGCACAATCCTCATCGACCCTTTCTATATACATGGACCTGCCTACGTGTCTCATGTATGCACATTATCTTTACGCCTGTCTCTCACGCATTGTCTCACACCTCTCTTCCTAATCGACAAGTATGATTCTAGCAGAGCATTCTGTAGGATGCCCCTTAAAGTTAGGTTGGATGAATAGTAATATCAGAGATAAAGTGGTTACCTTTGTCCGAGAACCTAGGGTTACAAATCCTAGCCGGCTTTGTCAGTGGAAACAGAGTCCTTCACAATTCTGCTATCTTTGTCTTGTACGATTAGTCATCCATTTGTCTTCCTAAATGTGTCATGGGCCGACCAATGTGGCGCAGGACGGAACAGAACGAAGGGCCTCACCTCGACCCACCGAACTTCAAGTGGTGACACACCCTCTGCCCCCACATCTCATTATCTTCTCACAAACACACATACCAACACAAACACCACACGCACAGAAAATTTCTCCTGGTGCCTCTATTCCCTCCCCCCTTGCATATACACACTCAAGGGAATGGAATCTCTTGTCGTGACGTCATATTCGTCTCTCTCTCTCTCTCTAGACCACTCTCATTTCTCGTGCT
>NC_041382.1:271211948-271253772 GCF_002162155.2 Triticum dicoccoides | reverse complement strand
ACACACATACCTCTCTAGGCCCCGCCAAATGCATCAACTACACATTCACACATGTTACATCACGTACCTCATTGATCTAAAAAGCCCTCTCTTCACGTTTATTTCGCATATAACATTCCTTTTGAATAAAGTGTGGCCAAAAAATTATTGTAGACTTTCTACATATATACAACAATACAAAGTTATATGGAGGAGTACGAACGCTAATTTGCATTGCATGGTGCCCACAATGATATTTATTCCGCACTGTGAATTTGTATATTTTTATACTATATACAAAGTTAGTCATAATAAAGAGAAATGAGGAGCATCTCTCTCTCCATCGCATACCCCCCTGTACGCCCCCTTCACGTATGCACACAAAACTATCTCCAGGTCCTCTAAAATTAAGCCCCCAGAAAATTCCCACATGTTTCATCTTTCTGTCGCGATATATGCAATGACGATCATTGTATTTGAAGCGAAACCACGATACGTACATTGGACTTCAGAATCCACTCATTACGGTCACCATTTACGTTTAGTGGTTATTATGCAGTTACGGGCTCACCGTACAACTCTGTATTTGCTCATGACAAGACTAGTTGACCAGTTAAACGCTCCACGTGGCACATCTAGTGTTGCATCACATTATCTCACTACCATCACGCCCACCTGTCAACTTGTATCTACTCTACATCTACACTCTTATAAACTACATAAAATAGACTCTTATAAAAAACAGAGTTGGTGATGATGGTGTGCCTGCCATCCTGCAATATAGGTCGTCTGATTTATATCTGACGGATATGAAAGAAACTATGGCAATTTTGCAAAAAGGTACCCACACAACTCTCCACATTTGCAAATAAGGCCTTCCCTCGTTCATCCTTTTCTCCCGCAAGATAAACAAGTCATACAAATGCATCATGATGTTACATGCAACACACGGGCATCTTGCTAGTAAGAATGAAAACAAACGACAAAAAAAATATTTGGACGGTGGTTCGAAGTGATGACCGTGGGCACAGCGGACAAGGTGGCCTTGTATTGGTATGCTGACCCGTCTGTTTTAACACACAGGAGCTGGTGTGGTGATTATACACACACGCACGCATGCACACGAACTGCATCCACGCAACATTTCTTTTGTTTTTTTGTCCTATAAAAGTTCGAAATGTAATGAAAATCTGTTGTGTTTGCATTAATCTCGGCCGGTGTATATGAACTTTCACAATAATATACATATTGTAGGAGTACTAGCAAGATGCCCGTGCGTTACATGGAAGATCAAGATCTTGTGGGAGAAAAGGATGAACGAGGGAAAGCCTTATCTGCAAATGTGGAGAGGAGTGCGGGTAAATTGTCATAGTTTCCTTCCTATCCGTTAGATATAGATCGGACGGCCTATATTGCAGGATCAGACACATCTTTCTACATCTACGGGAACCTACGAAAGGGTTAACGTAAATTGCCTCTCTCTCTCTCCTCCCCTGATTTTCATGGTGGTGGGCACCTCCCTCCCCCCAATCTACAATCAACAGCTCACACGTTTCACATTACGTTAATTACGTAACTGGGATTACGTAGGTGTAGCATTACTCGTCCTAAAAAACCCAACTAAGCCAACCTCCCAGCATATCGCGTGGGAAAATACCCGACCGCGCCATTTTAGTCGGGATTACCGGATTACTAGTAGTAGTATCGATGGATCGCACGAAGCAACAGATTTTTTTGAGGGGGCGAAGCACCTAGTTTAAAAGGAAAAAATGCGGTACACTCACAGCACTCTTGTCGCATCGCATTGCACCCCACACACGTTCGGTCCTGCACACGGCTCACGCAAACGGAACGCGCTTCGGCTTGTCTTTTCACTGACACGTGGGACTGCACTTGGAGAAACCGACCATGCGGCAAACTCCCCTCGCCCACCGCGCGAAAATCCTCCCCCCCACACCCAAAAATCCCCCCCAAATCCTATTCAACCGCCCTTCGGCCAACTAGCCAATAATATTCCCCAAAACGCCCCCCCTATCCTCCTCCACTCCATTCGCTCTGCCAAAGCCGCCCTCCCCGCCGCGCCGATACGTCGGCGCCGAGGTTCGGCGATCCTCTCGCTCCCACAGTACGCTCTCGTAGACTGCCATCCTCTAGCCGCGCCGCCACCTCTGGCTACGTTCTTGTGGAGGCGCATGGCGGTCAGCGCCGCCACCGCTGGCGACGTTCGTGTGGAGACGCACGGCGGTCAACTTCTCCCATGGTATGCGCATTCTAGACTGAGGCCCCGTTCATGTTGGTGTAGCGCTGAACGTTAGCTGATAGACGCTGTTAATCTCACTGTTTGCCGAAGTAGTTTACTCTCAATATGCTCTGCTTAAGAAGCTTCCTTGCCCTGTTCTGCACTCAATCTGCTTAGCTGAGATGGCATGCCAAGGCCGATTAGTTGCTAAAATATCCTGCCATATATTTATTGTGACGTAGATTGCCATGGTCTAGTAGCCAATCTGTTTGCTGAAATAGCTCTACACCGTTTTATACTCGATCTTTGTTGCTGCGATGGCCTTCGATAGTTCGATGGCTGTGTGCTCGGCCTCATTGACTGCTGTAATAGCCTGCCATAATTTGGCACTCAAATCTGTTTGCTGAATTAGCTTTACATATATTTAGTTACTTAGATCTGCTCATCCAAATATCTTGCCATAGCTTTAGACATCGACATAGGTATTTTTTTTCTGGACTTCATAAAAAAGCATATATGTTTTTCATGTAATATCTAGTAGAAGAACTAATTTGTATGTCTAACAGATGGGCAGAACTTGGATAACTTCTGCTCAAAGATTCTCCGCTGCATATGTCGAGGGGGTTGAAAACTTCATGAACTTTATCGGAGCTGAGTACGGTGGTTCGATCAGATGTGCTTTGCCCATGTAGAAGTTGTATGAATTCAGTTACAAGACCCTAGTCAACTGTGCAAAATCATCTACACTTGTATGGGATGTCGGTCACATATACTAGGTGGGTTCATCATGGTGAAGCTGTGAACGTCAATGTTATTGACTACGTGGAATCAGCGGATCACCATCTTGATCTGCCTGATGCTCAGGTGGAAGAGGAGGAGGAGGTGGTGGTGGCGGAGCCAGTGAGTTTGACCAACATTGAAACAATGCTATGAAATGCTCGTGCATTCCGTGAACTTTCACCTACAGAAGAAAAACGGTGGGCCCGCATGTTGGAACAATGCAATGTTGCTGTCACCCCAAGAAATAAGCTGTCAGTATTCTCAGCTATGGTAACCTTTCTTCAGGTGAAGACATCTGAGTGGATGACCAACACATCATTCGATGCGATGTTGGCTGCTTTCCGCGAATCTTTCCCAGATGCGTTTGAGCTGCCACACACCTACAATAAAATGAAGAATTTCCTTCGTGCAGTTGGAATTGGATATGATATGATCCATGTTTGTAAGAATAATTGTGTTTTATTCCGGAAGGATTATGCCAACTTAAGTGAATGCCCGAAATGCAAATCATCAAGATGGAAAGATGGTGATGTTCTGAAGAGGATTCCTCATAATGTTCTGAGACATTTTCCAATTACACCAAGATTGCAGAGGTTGTTTCATGATGCTGGAACAAGAGAGGATGTACTGTGGCATTCTAGGAACCAGGAGTACAGAGATCGGAATGTAATGAGCCATCCATCTCATGGTTGTGAGTTGAAAAGCTTCAATGATAAGCACAAAGAGTTTGCTGCTGACCCGAGAAACATTAGACTTGGCTTAGCTTCAGATGGATTTAACCAATTTGGCCACCAGAGCGCCACATATAGCATGTGGCCAGTACTTGTTATCCCTTACAACATGCCTCCAAATGTCTGCACCAAAGAATCAAACTACATGATGGCCTTGCTCATCACAGGTCCAAAAAGTCCTGGAAAGGATTCTGTTTTGTTCATGGAGCCTCTTGTGGAGGAACTTCAATAGCTATGGAAGGGTGTTCTCACTCGAGACCTATATAGCAACCCACTAGCTGATTTTTTCTGTGTGCTGTTATAATTTGGTGCATCCATGATTATCCTGCTTTGGGCACTATGTCAGGGCGAACGACACATGGTTACAATGCATGTGTTCGCTATGACAGGAATCCGCTGTCATACGCAATACTTAGCAAGATCTGTTACATTGGACACCGTCGTTTCCTTTCCAAGGACATGTCTTCAATGCAAAGCATGAAAACCGTGATGCGCCAAAGAGGCTCACCGCCGATGAGTTGCAAGTGGAATTAGAGAAGGTCAGGCATATTACACCAGGATACCATCCTGGTAATGGTAGCGGGAAAAGGAAGCGTGGCAGGGTAGAAGAGAGATTATTGTTTACCCGCAGGTTCACTTTGTGGGACTTGGAGTATTGGAAAGCTTTGGATCTGTGGCATAATCTTGATGTGATGCACATCGAGAAAAATATATGTGACAGCATTATCGGCACACTTCTTAATACTGAAGGCAAGATGAAAGATACCTTAAAATCTAGGATTGCTTTGACACACCTGGGTATCAGAAAGGATTTGCAGGTGCAAGATGAAGGTAAACCACGGGATATGGCACCAGCTGTGTACATCTTGGACAAGGTAAAAAGAAAGAATTCTGCGAGGTCCTGTCACGTGTAAGATCCCCACATGGATTTGCTTCCAACCCTGAAAGGAGAGTCAGTGCAGATGGAAACAAGGTACAAGGGTTGAAAACTCATGACTGCCCCCTCCTACTTCAAAGGGTTTTACCTGTTATCCTTAGAGGATTGGGCCGCCCTGACTTATACAGTGCAGTTGCAGAGTTGGGACAATTCTTCAGGGAACTCTGTAGTAGGAATATCAGGATAGATGCTTTGGAGCGTCTTAGAGAAAAGATACCAACTATCCTATGCGACCTTGAGAAGATATATCCTCCAGCCTTCTTTGATGTGATGGTGCATTTGGCTGTTCATCTACCTTATGAGGCACTAGTTAGAGGTCCAGTACAATATGGCTGGATATACCCTATTGAAAGGCGGCTAGGCACTTTCAAGGGCTATGTTTGGAACAGAGGTAGAACCGAGGGTTCCATTGCAGAGGCCCACATTGCTACAGAAGCGTTGACATTCTGCTCGAAATACTTTGAAACAGTTGATAAACTTAGCAAAGAGGTGGGTGCAGACAATCCCGGGCTCAATGTTTTCGATTATTCCGTTCGAGTTACAGGGAAGAATCGACAAGAGGACAAACCTAAAGATTTGGACAAAATGGTTTCGTATGTGTTGAATAACTGTCCTGAGATACTACCTTATATCAAGTAAGTTCAGTACTACAGCTTATACATCGTAATCTACTAAACTTGCAGCACATTCTTATATATTTAGATGTTTGATGCGATCACTATGTTGTGCAGCATCTACAAAGAGGAGTTACTGCCGCAAAATCCAAGAAACATTGACAAACTGGTTATGGCAGGATTTGCGAAATGGTTCAAGAACCATGTAAGCTTTTGAAGTGCACTGTCAGTTTTTTTTAATATATTGAGTACATAAGATGATCAGCTTGTCTATTTTCTAACCATAGGTTAAGAACATGCGGGAGGATGGGCAGGCAGTTAATGATGCCCTTTACTCACTAGCAATGGGTCCTGATACTCGGGTAAGACATTATGAATCTTGCGTTGTTGGAGATGTGCGCTACAACACCCTTGCACAAGACGAAGGCAGGAAGACACAAAACAGTGCCATCATGAGCATGGATACGTATGACAAAGAGACAACTGAAATGTATGCTAACATAACATACATTATTCAGTTGCAGTATATCTCCAGTTTCAAGGATCATCGGTGTGTGGTTCTATTGTGCTATCGTTGGTATAACCTGTTTTCTAGGATCGCAAAACCCAGAGCTGATGATTATTTCAAATCCATCAATGTCAAGGCGGCGTACTAGACCAACAAGCCTTTTATTTTGGCAAATCAAGCAGCACAGATATTTTTCTTGGAAGACACATTTGCACATAGCGATGACTGGAGAGTATTGCAAAGGTTTGAGCAGAGGAATTCATTTAATGAAGTTGCACAACAAGATGATGCTTACACTGCTCCTGATGTACAAGAATACACAGATGTTCCTAATATCTTTGAGAACCATCACGTCAATGACGCCGGTGAAAAGATTGCCTGTCGTGCTGTGGACATACAAGAGTTGAACAAGAAGAAGCCAACGTTCGAGGACGTTCAGGACGAAGAAGAAGATGACACCGTGGGGAATTACGATTCAGACTGATACACATGGCGAAGATGTTGACGTTTCTGCTGCGGATGATGATTACATTGTTTTTCTCGTATTTGCCTGTCAGAAGACATTTTTTATCTACTATGTGAAATTGTGTTTGCTATGACAACTGAAACCTGATGAACATGTTGTTTAGTATTTTGCTGTGAGAACATCACTTGTTATGTATGTTGATTTATGTTTGGTGATTGTATGACAACTAAAACATGATGACATTGTTGTTTAGTTGTACTCATATTTGGCTGTGAAACTTGAATTTGATGACATAGTTTGCTGTTGGACTGCAATTTGCTTGACGTCTTCGAATGAGAATAAAGCTGACCCGACAGGGCCTCTACTATTTATTTATTTATATGAGCAAAAGGGGATACCCCCTGATTTCCGTTAATAGAAATCATTAGGTGTTCACAACACTATGCCCAGCCTGCTACACAGGTTTCATTCATTACTAGTTTCAGCAAAGTGCTCATGTCGTAGCCATTGAATACATCACGAGTGCTACATACACTGCAAATAAAGAGACAATTATCGTACAAAGCACATCGATTTTGCCCATTATCTTCACAAGCTCTTTCATCTCCTCATTGCTATCAAGGATGTTCAGCAGCTGTTGCTTGGCCATGATCAGAGGAACTGTATCTTTAACCTTCTGCTCTGCATCTTCCTCTTCTGTCGTTCCTTCAGCTACTTGTCCAACACCCCAAGCTGCTAGTATTGGGGTTCCTCAGCTAACCAAATAATCAGCGTAGTTGCATTCCCCCACATCAGCAACTTCCCAGAAATACAAATCACACGAATCTTCCCTTTTCTGCACGAATCAAATTGGTAGATCATCAACCAAACTATTAAAAAAATCAGCAACTGAAAGCAGCAGAACAACACTTAAACATATTATTACCCCATGATTCGAGCATTTGTAGAAGACTCGGCCAGGGTTGCGGATTGTGGTTGAGACGCGACAGATGACGCTGCGTGATTTGCAGCAGTGGCACCACACCAACGGCAGCGGGTTGCGATAAGCAATCGGCTGCAGTGCGCGTACCGGCGAGGGTGTCATGAGACCCACAGGTGATGGTACGGGTTGCGACTTGGCGCATATCTGGTTGTTGCCTGCTGAAGAGCAGGTGGACGAGCAGCCAGCGGACATGGTTTATGCGGCCAGAGCTTCTGATGCTAGGCAGAGTAAGTAGAGAAGAGGAGAAGCGAAAGTTGGATATGTCAGTTTCATTACTTGCAAAGTAGCATAGCACCATATATAGTCATAGTCTAGGTTTGGATTCGAACCAGCTACAGGAGCACGTCTTTCTTTTTTCTAAAACTCGGCAACATCTAATTACTGGTACACTAGCTTGTTCTGTACGCCTTCCCAAGTCTTTGATTTTCTTTCCCTTTTTTGTGAGGAAGGAAGGAGGACAAAATTGAGAGTTCCTGGGACTCGAACCCAAGACATCTCGGTTGAAAACCAAGGGTGCTAGTAACTTATGTGGCGAACGTTCCCTGTGAGGAGGACGGCAGACGAACGCATTTTCCTTGTAGTTTTCTTACTATATATAAAAAAGTATGCTACTTGGTCTCCGCTTAGTCAACAAACGATTGTGCCAACCTTGACCGTTGGATTGACATTCAACGTCTGTCGCGTTTCTTCAGTATCTTCTTCCTCGAGCCGCCAAAGCCAAACCAGCGCCGGCGGGATCGCCTGCTCCCGCCTCCCACGGCTGGCTGTGATCTGCCCCGGCTCCTGTTCGTTCCCATCCGAGGCCTCAGCATCGTCCTCTGCCTTGGTTCGCTCACCGCGGTGCTGCCCTCCGGTGTTGTCAACATGGTCAACAACCGAGAGGAATAAGGAGATGACTGTACATGGTGAGGATGACAGTAGGGATCCAATAGCGCGCGCAGTAATTTTGTTTTTTCGGGACGGAAAAGGGTATCAACTGGGTTGTGCGGGACCCGTGGCCAGTCTAGCCTAGGCTTTTATTTCATATGTTTAGCACATGACTAGCCCAGTTTGTTTTTTCCTTTTTGAAAATTGCTAGCCAGCTATTTTGTTTTTTGCAGAATAACCAACGTAGGCCTACTTGCTTTTCTACGTCGTGCTGGGCCGGAAATCTTTCAAGACGAGGAGGGATGCATTTTGCCCAGAAAATGGGCTATAAGTAATAAGAAATAGGCTATAAATAATAATAAATGGGCTGTAAAATGAAAAAATACAGCAAACAGACAATTTTCTTTCGGATTTTGATATTTTAAATTTCATTGAATTTAAATTAAGGTATATTTAGATTTAAAATTAATTTGAATCTGGCTAGAAATTTTGGGTTGTATGCTGTTTGGGACAGATTTGGAGGCTAACTTGTGGGTCTACTAGGTTGACGTGTACTTTGGCTTTGTCAACTTAGTCCACAAACAATTCTAGCAGCAGTGTCCGTTGGATGTTAATCCAACGGCCGTGCTGCTTCTTCAATATCTGATCTTCTTGCTCCAGCCGCCCAAACCAGCTCTGATGGGACTGCCTGCTCCCGCCTCCCGGGGCCGGCTGTGCTGCCGCACAGGCCGCACCGCCCCACCCTACTTCATTGTTGGCCAGGCCATTCCTCTACTCACCCACACCTCCTGTTATTTTCCCGCAATGATAGCCGGACCGCTAAACCCTCATACTCCCCACCGCGTGGGAAACCATCACCAAGTCTTCCTCGGCTCCGTGTCGTTCCCTTCCTAGGCCTCGATGTCGTCCACCGCCATGGTGCTCTCGGCGCAGCCTGGTCAACTTGGTCAACGAACGACATCCATCGGCCGTGGACTATACGCACAAAATAATGATTCCTCCACCTGACAGCTGGGACCCAATGGAAGGGCCTCTGTATTTCGTGAAAAAAACGTCCCCCCCCCCGCTGACATGTTGGACCCACCAGCTATATCTTCGCACGCAAGGAAGTGCCTCCTTATTACGCACAAAAAATGAATACCCCCTGCTAGCTGGGACCCACAATAGTGGGAGGATGACTTGTGGGCCAACAAAGTTGATGGGGACGGAGGGCTTTGTCAACTTAGTCAATATGGATGATTCTACCTCTAGTGACCGTACGATGTCCATCCAACGACCGTAGTGATTCTTGAACCTCTGGTCTTCTTGCTCCAGCCGCCCAAAGCAGCACCGGTCGTGCCGCATGCTCCTGCCTCCCGTGGCCGGCTGTACTACCGCGGAGGCCTCACCGCCCCCTACTATTCCCACCGCTGGCCAGGCCCTGCGGCGACGGCAGCCTCACAACGCAGCCGAACCAGTGAACCCTCGTACTCCTCTCCGCGCGGGCTTCCACTACCGCATCTTCCCCAGCTCCGCGTCGTCCCCTTCCGAGGCCTCGCTGTCGTCCACCGCCATGGTACTCCCCGCGTGGCGTGGTCAACGTGGTCAAGGAACGACTTCCATCGGAAGAGTACTATACGTGGAGAGGCTGACAGCTAGGTCCATGGCCATAGCCCAGTTTTTGTGTGATTTGCCAAGTAAGTCGCTTTGTCAGGCCTGTTGGGCTGCAAATCTTTCAAGACGAGGAGAGCTTTCATTCGGCTCGCCGAGAAAATGGCCCATTAGTAATGAGAAATGGGTTGTACATTTTTAAAACACATCAAACCGGCAATTAGTTTCAAATATCTTTTTTTTTCATTTCAAGATTTTAAATTACATTAATTTTTATGCGTGGAGAATTTGTTGGATTTTATATTGATATACATTTATTTTTAAAATCAGTTTGAGTGTGAGTCGAAATTTCGGGATTAAAAACAGTTCGGACCGCACCGAAATATGCAAAATTTCGTATAATTTTTTAACCGTGGCCACAATTTGGGCTGTAATGCTAACAAAAAGAACACGGGCTCCAAAAAACCTTAAGAATTACCAAATGGGCTGAAAATTATTAGAAATAATGGCAGATGGGATGTATGCTGTTTTCCACAGATTTGAGGCTTTCCTAAAAAAAGGTTGACGCACAAGCAGTGACTGTTGGATGTCCATCCAACGGCCATCGTGCTTCTTCAATCTCTGCTCTTCTTGCTCCAGCCGCTCAAACAAGCACCAGCGGGACTGCCTACTCCCTCCTCCCCGCGGCCGGCTGTGCTGCCGCGCAGGCCTCACCGCCCCACCCACTGCCCCACCGTACTCCCATCGCTGGCCTAGACATCCCTGTACTCAGCCACACCTGCTGTTATTCTCCGGCGATGGCAGACGAACCAGTAAACCCTCGTACAGTCGTACTCCCCTCCGCGTGGGAAACAACTTCCAAGTCTTCCCTACCTCCGTGTCGTTCCCTTCCTAGGCCTCGCCATCGTCCACCGCCCTGGTGCTCTCGGTGTGGCCTGGTCAACGTGGTCAACGATCGACATGCATCTGAAGTGGACTGTACGTGGAGAGGCCGACAGTTAGGTCCACATCCGCAGGCAAGGAAATGGCTCCTTATTACGCCCAAAATAATGATTCCTCCACCTGACATCAGGGACCCACCGAAAGGGCCTCTGTATTTCGCGAAAAAAATGTTACCGCCATTGACAGCTCGGACCCACCAGCTATATCTTCGCACACAAGGAAGTGCCTACTTATTACGCACAAAAAAAATGAATACTCCCCCTGTTAGCTGGGACCCAGTATAGTGCCAGGCTAACTTGTGGGCCTAGTAAGTTGACGGGGACGGAGGGCTTTGTCAACTTAGTCAATATGCACGATTCTAGCTCCAGTGACCGTACCATGTCCATCCAACGGCCGTAGTGCTTCTTCAACCTCTGGTCTTCTTGCTCCAGCCTCCCAAACCAGCGCCGGTCGTGCCTCGTGCTCCTGCCTCCTGCGGCCGGCTGTGATGCGGCAGAGGCCTCACCGCCCCCTACTACTCCCACCGCTGGCCAGGCCATCCCTCTACTCACCCACACCCCCTGTTACTCTGCGGCGACGACAGCATCACACCGCAGCGAACCAGTGCCCTCGTACTCCTCTACGTGTGGGCATCCACTGCCACGTCTTCCCCGGCTTCGCGTCGTCCCCTTCCTAGGCCTCGCCATCGTTCACCGCCATGGTGCTCTCGGCGTGGCGTGGTAAACATGGTCAAGGAACGGCTTCCATCGGACGTGGACTGTACGTGGAGAGGCTCACAGCTGGGTCCACGGCCGTAGCAAGAAATTGCCTCCTTATTACGTGCAAAATAATTATTCCTCCACCTGACAGCAGGGACCCACCAGACGGGCCACCGTATTTCACACCCCTGACTGCTGGGACCCACCAGCTACGTCTTCGCACGCAAGGAAGTGCCTGACTGTCGGGACCCACCTGGTCGAAGCGTACGTAGCGTTGTCATTCTGGTCGCGAACGTGTATGTACATATATGTTGGTGGATGTAGAGGCGCGCACGTGTCGTAGTAGAGGCGGCTAGGGTGCAAGAAAGAAAATATGGCCACGTATGTGTACATACGCGCGGGGTCTCGAACGCCTACCCGCGCATACGTACGGCGAGGGCTCGTTGACATGGCTGGGTCGGAACGGAGAAATAGCGTCGTCGCCGTGTTCATGGGGAGGCAACAGAATGCGTCGTGTTCATGGGGAGGCAACGGAACGCGTGGTCGTGTTCATCGGGAGGGCTTGGATGGAATAGGCGATGGAAACGAGGCCTGGCGTACCGCAAAACGGAGGAAACAGCCTTGTGTTCGACTGGCCACATTCAAAATGGGATCCTGTTAACCGGAGGGGTCTGGCGTACCACAAAACAGGGGAAACAGACCTCCTATGGTCGAAACGGGGGTCCTGTTGATCGGGAGGGGTGTGGCGTACCGCAAAACAGACGAAACGGACTTGTGTTGGAGCGCTACGGTCGAAATAGGGGTCCTGTTCATCGGGAGGGGTGTGGCGTACCGCAAAATGGGACTCCACGGGATACTGTTCATCTCCACCGTCGACCCCCTCCAGCCTCCACGAGCTACTGTTCATCCACCGTCGACCTCCTCCAGCCTCCACCTGCGACTGTTCATCCACGAGCTCCTGTTCATCCTGCCTCCACCGCGCGCTACTGCACCGGCTACTGTTCAACCAGCCCTCTCCACGGGATCCTGTTCAACCACCCCTCCACGGGCTACTGTTCATCCTGCCCTCCATCGTCTACTGTTCATCCTGCCCTCCACAGGGTGGTCCTGTTCATCCAGCCCTCCACGGGGTCCTGTTCATCCAGCCCCAACCGGCTCGATCGATCGGGGTCTTGTTCATCCAGAGGCAACACGACGGGGTCCTGTTCATCCACCCCCAGCGGGAACTGTTCATCCAACCCCCCCTGCAACGCTCACTTTTCATCTAGAGGTAGCATCGATCGACTTCAGTTAGCAGTAGTAGCGAAGGAATCGCTCGATCGGGTTCAGTTAACAGCCGTCGATCGATCGCTCGGGTTCAGTAACGCGTAGCCTGCAGTGAAATCGCTCGGGTTCAGTTAGAGCCCAACGCCTTGCTCGGGTTCAGTTAGAGTCAACGCCTCACACACACGCACGTATGTGTACGAGAGAAACGCGCATCGCTCGGCCCCCGACCTCCCACCGTAACCGGGAACTCCCCGAAATTTTCCTCGCCCTCGCTTCTACCACTGTTTTTTCCATCATGGACGGCCCAAAGAATGTCATGCAGCTGCGTCTCCGTCCTGCCAAGGACGAAAATCCCATTTTCTATCATGATTTTTTCTCATAGAAGTAGGAGCCCACCACATCTATGATGATACCGGGTTTTGTCACAATTATCGTCATAGAAGTGTCATATGTATGACAGAAAAAAAATTTGTTCGGCCCAAAATGTCACGGATGTGTCTTTTTTTGTAGTGTCCCGAGGCATCACGCAAAGGTTTCCATATCGGTGCCACAATACCAAGACCAGCAGGACGGGAGGACGGAGGTCATCGCGGAGCCCATGGCGGCGTCACCACCAGATCCTTTGGCAAGCGAAGACCACCTTTTGTCAGGATGGCTTTTACTAGCTGTGCCCCTTCAAATTGGCCGTGGTGCGATCCCTTCCCGCCTAATATTTGGGAAGAGGAACAGGGCCTCTATAAATAGGACACCTTGGGAAGAGATCGGATCCATTCCACCCTCATACGCACCAGCTCACCAAGCTCAAGAACGCCTCCCCTCAGGAGCCAGTTCTTCCCTTGTACTTGTTCATCCTCAGCCTACAAGACGATCCAACACACCACACTGGACTAGGGTATTACACCACATCGTTGGCCCGAACCAGTATAAACTGTGTTGTCCCTTGTTCTTCGGGTTCGACGAGCTGAGCCTTCAAATCGTGGTGAGTGAGTCAGCTAGGGGGAAGGAGAGATCTTCGTGCGCACCCCAGAGTTCGAACCTTGAGGGTTTTGCCCGAACCCGAAATCCGACGTTTGGCGCTCCAGGTAGGGGTGCGCTTAAGCTTTACCTTCATCGATCCAAGTTCCGTAGCTCCATCATATCCATGTCGACGCTCGCCGAGCCTATGCTGAACGGCGGGCCGCCCTCGCTGCCCATGTCGCTCAGACGACGCCCATTACCAGACCTCCCCGCCGTTCTCCATCACCTGTTGCCAATGCTGCTACTGGACCGGTAGCAAACGAGCAACAAGCATCGTCGTTGCACCCCTCTATGCGGCGGGACGGTCGCACCGCCACCCCGTCGCTGACTCTGGCCGACTCATCGTTCCCATGCTCGTCAGCGCCGCTGGGGGCTCTCCCGCACCATCCCTCTCGCTGCCTCGCCCACCTCCAGCCGCGGGCGACGTAGCTCACGGAGCGCCTCCACCGGCTCTGCATCAAGATGGCGCCCTCGCACCGAGATGCACGGTTTACGTAGCGTCCCCGCCTCCTCCGCATCAAGACGGTGTCCTCGCCCCAAGATGCATGGTCCCGCGGCGTGATCCGCCATGCCATCTACCCGCGCACGAAGAAGGAAGCTGCCAGGAGGTCCCTTGACCGCAAGAAAGCACTCCTGCACTCCCCGCACCACCACATCAAGACCGCGCGCCACCTGAAGTGGCGGCGCGTGGGTACCAAGACCAGGCTCCACCACCACGACGGGCTTCGGTGACCACAGCAGGCTGCCGAGCCTTTACCCCCCAGCTACGCACCGTCGTCTGGCCAGGCAAGTTCAAGCCAGACCTGCCTCCATGCTACAACGGCCCCCCGACCATGTAGAGTTCTTGCAGCTCTACGAGTTGAGCATGGAGGCAGAAAATAGAGATGAGAAGGTTATGGGGAACCGGTTTCCAATGGCTCTCAAGGATGCTGCTCGCTCGTGGCTCCTGAACCTGCCCGCGGGATCGATCTCTTCCTAGGGTGAGATGCGCGAGCACTTCATCGCCAACTTCCAGGGCACTCGCGACCGCCCTCCGGCCGTGCGTGACCTATGCCGCATCAAGCAGCAGCCGGGAGAGACCCCACCGAAGTACATCCAGTGCTTCAACAACGTTCGCCTCAAGATCCCCAAGGTTACGGACGAGGCCATCATCTCATTGTTTTCTGATGGCATCCGTGACATCAAGATGAAGGAGGAGCTCGCCATCCATGAGGAGCTATGCACGGCTCTGGAGATGTTCAACACGGCGACCAAGTGCGCAAGAGATGAGGAAGGGAGCCTCTCCCTCCTCGAGCTCCCTGCTGCCGGCATAGAAGAGAAGAAAGCAAAGGCCAAGGACACGAAGGGGCAAAGGAGTAGCCATGCTCACGGCGGAGCCAAACATGAAACGCGGCCGGGACCACCCCAAGTCATCCAAGAGCAGCCATCCATTCTACACCTTCCACAACGTACACAACCACAACACCAACGATTGTCAAGAGCTCAGGGCCATCCTAGACGGACGCTTCGGTCAACGCCCCCGAGCGCAACGACCGGGGCTACGGCCAGGGTGGAGGATGAAGTGGAGGACGCTGGTACGACTGCGGCCCCCACCGGGAATGGCGTGACCGGCCTCGGGAGGACCACTGGCAGGAGCAGCCTCATGAGGGTGCCTGGAGGGACCAGCCTCGCGAGGACCGTCCTCATGGCAATCCTGGCCTACCTACGCTGCCGCCACCACCAAGAAGGAACAGTGACCACCATCAGGACGAGGGGGCTGGGAGCTTCCAGGACCCGCGCGCTATCGCCTGCATCTTGGGCGGTGCTTAGGTCCTAGCTTCCCATTGCATCTTCAAGAAGTTTGCTCGCGAGGTCAACGTGGCCCTTCCCAGGCTCGAGGCCACGCGCCCGCTCAGGTGGTCCAAGTACGCCATCACCTTCATCTCGGCAGACTAGCTCAATTGTGCAGAAACCGCTTGCGTCCTCCCAATGCTCTGCTCACCCGTCATCAGCAATGTCCAAGTGACCAAGACCCTCAACGAAAGTGGCGCGGGGCTCAATGTCCTATCCGTCGAGACGTTCGACAGCCTCCAAGTGCCATATGACCAGTTGTAGCCTACCAAGCATTTCTCAAGAGTGACCGACGGCTCCAGCACCCCGATAGCGCGGGTCCACCTCCCTGTCACCTTCGACCAGCGTGACAACTACCGCACCGAGCTCATCGACTTCGATGTCGCCCATATCCGTCTGCCGTACAACGCCATCCTTGGGTATCCACCATTGGCCAAGTTCATGGTCGTGACCCACCACGGCTACAACGTCCTCAAGATGCCAGGAAGCGGCGGAATCATCACAGTACCCTACGAAGAAAGAGATGCAGTGTGCTCCCTGGAGCACGCCTTCCAAGCCACAGCAGTCGAAGACCCCGACAGCGAGGGCACCCTGTACCCTCCTGAGGCCATCCCCAAGAAGAAGAATAAGCAACTACTTAGTACAGGGCATTAGGAGAGCAGTGTCTCCAGCAGCACCGCCTCAAGATCAGCGCCCGCACCTGGGGCGCCTTCCTCCCTCATATAGGAAGGCATGCCAGGCTCGGGGGCTCTCTTCTGGAGGGCCTCAGACCTGACCAACATCATGATGGAGGTGCTCGGGCACCACGTGGATGCTTGCTTCGCTGCACGTTTCCTTCAAGAAGGCACAAGGCGAGGAGCGCCAGGTGCTCAGGAGTTCATCGCCCAGGCAGCCCAGGGGCTTCAGGAAGCAAGGACCATACGCGGCGACCGCCGGCCACCACTCGACGCAGCTCCCCATCTTGGCGAGGACGGTGGGATGCGCGTTTGCGTTGACATTCCAGGAGCCCTCGCCAGTGCGTGAAGTGGACCTCTTGAGCATCGCGCCTCAGGAGCTCTTACTGGACCTCAGGCCGCTCACCTCCTGGCCTTGACCACGACATTGTGACCTGGCATACCAGCGATGGTTGCAGCTTGCCTGGGGACCGGGACCTGTCAACGTAGAGCAGCAAGCTACCGCAAGGTTGGAAAGGGGGACTGAGCCGAAGCATGACATGCAGTCGTACATCTTCATAATAAGGACAATATTAACCAAAGGGCAATATAGATCCTTTACATGCCCCCATGGTGTTCGTCTCGATTCCTCGTATGGAACAAAAGAACGAGGTTTCTAGGAGCCCTATCCACAAGCGTCAACACCACCCTCGCCATCATCAATAGTGGGCCATGGGAGGCCGACGCAAACCCCATCCAGATCACCGATGGCGGCGGGCAGACGTCGCAGCCGCGCTCCGGGCACGGCGAGAGCTCGGGGGCACGTAGTTGTCGTCACTCATCTCCAGAGTCTCATAGGGCTCGGGAGAGTCGCTGGACTCCCAAGCATCGTCACCGTTGCTGGAGGAACTACTAGCTAGGCCAGGGGCAGGCCCGGCTCCTGCCCTTGTGCCGTCCTGATGACCCCCTCAAGAGCAGCACTCTAGGCGGCGGCCTTCCTCGTTAAAGTCCTTGAAGAACATCATTGAGGCGCCATCATATTCAAAGTGGATGGCGAGGGCGCCCTCCACGTGGCAAACCCGAGCGATCTCACCCCATCTGCGGGTTATGAAGATCTTGCCTGGGGAGACGGCCTCAACCTACACCCCCGTCGTCGAGGCATCGCACTCAGCGTGCTGCAGCCATAGCTCGTGTGGACCCCTCAACAGCATTTCAACGGAGAAGAACGAAGGGAACCGGATCCACGTACACGGTGGCATCGCAGCCCACACCACAAGTTCACGCGAGGAGCCCTCGGCGTGGGTTCGCGGGGCGGGGGCACGTGCCACCACTGCACAGGCACTGCGGTCGTGACACGAGGGGCGTCGGTCCCTGCCTCCTCCTCCCGAGTCTGCTGCCTGGGCGTAGAAGGGCATCAGATAGCCGGGGAGAGGCCGTTCGTGCCAAGGCCTCGACACCTCCGGCCTTGCGGCGACATCGCGAGAGCGGACAAGCCTCATCTTCGACGGGAGAGGCCCAAGCACCTCACGGGGGGCTTTTCCCTTCTCGGCGGCGAAAAACCTCCGTATCGGCGCCATGGACGATGCAGTGAAGCAGTGTAGCAAGGAAGAAGAAGCAAGTGGAACAGATGAAGAGCTGGGCGATGGGGACTCCGCCCCTCCCCATTTATAGCTGGAGAAGGCCAACCGACGACCCCCACGATCGCAGGTAATGATGGCTTTTTCTGCATGCACCAGGGACTCGTCAAGTCAGGCAGTTGCCGAGGCAGCATGGAGAAGCAGAGACGCCAACGTCCCGTCAGTCGCCACACGTCAATCAAGGCAACAGGCTATTGGGGCCCGCAGTGCTCCACATTGCCCGTTGGCTTCGCCTCGAAGCCAAGTCCGAGCGCGCCTTGGGCCCTGGGGCAATTGTCGTCATTCTGGGAACGAGGGTCCCCAGGCTTGCCTGCCTGCAGCCCACGGCGTGGCTCCTCTAGCAGCTAGGTATGGCCCATCTTCACCAGCAAGCCTCGCGGGGTGGATGACTCAAGACCTCCTTAGGGGTAGCCTCACTAGGCTGGCTCGCGAGGAGCGGAGAGATCAAGGTGAGGGGCACCTCATGAGCTTCCCGTGATGTGAGACATGATGACCAAGGCCAGGCGGGCGCAGAGCACCAGTTTCCTCTTTGGTGCTAAAGGAGCAGGCGCATGCGAGGAGTCCCGATGCATCAGGCAATGGTTTTGTTATCGGTGCAACAAGACCAAGACTAGCAGGGCGGCAGGACGGAGGTCATCGCGGAGCCCACGGTGGCATCACCACCAGAGCCTTTGGCAGGCGACGACCACCTTTTGTCAGGATGGCTAGTACTAGTTGTCCCCCTTCAAATTGGCTGTTGTGGGATCCCTTCCCGCCTAATATTTGGGAAGAGGACGAGGGCCTCTATAAATAGGACTAGCCATCACCATAGGAAGGGGATCGAATCCATTCCACCCTCATACACACCAGCTCAACAAGCTCAAGAACACCTCCCCTCGGGAGGCAGTTCTTCCCTTGTACTTGTTCATCCTCGCCTACAAGGCAATCCACCACACCACACTGGAGTATGGTATTACATCACATCGGTGTCCCGAACCAGTATAAACTCTTGTGTCCCTTGTTCTTCGGGTTCGACGAGCTGATCCTTGAGATCATGGTGAGTGAGTGAGCTTGGGGGAGGGAGAGATCTTTGTGCGCACTCTAGAGTTTGAACCTTGAGGGTTTTGCCTGAACCCAAAATCCGACAGAGTCTTGCTCCTCAACCGCCACCTAGATGTCCCAACCCAATATGGCGGGTCATATCATGGGTTTATATGCCCAACACTAAAGCTTTCGGTCTACAAGGGTACATAGACACACTCCACTCTCGTAGTTATACATATCCTAGATTGAATTTTGGGTGTTCCATAGGAATTTTTTTGATTTTCATGCATGAGTAGAACACAAAGATGTTTGGGCATTGATGTTCAAATTGCTTACTGGGTTTGGTGGTATTGTGGGATGAAGCAACTCGGACAAACCTTACATGTCCATCAAGATTAGACCGGTTCCACTGTTTGACATGCAACTTGTATTGCATAAAAGTGGCTTTGCGGGTGTCTGTCTCTCCCACTTTACTTGAATCTGATTTGACGAGGGCGGTCCTTGTAGAAGGTTAAAAGGCAACTTGTATATCACCGTTGTTGTTTTGCGTACATAAGAACAATTCTTATAGATTGCCCTAGCAGCCACGTAAGAATTGCAACAACAAAGTAGAGGACGTTTAACTTGTTTTTGCAGGGCATGTTGTGATGTGGTATGGTATGGCTAAAACATGATTTGATATATGTTGATGTATGAGATGATCATGTTTTGTATCGGTTCACAACTTGCATGTCGATGAATACGGCAACCGACAGGAGACATAGGATTGTCTTTAATTTATTGTATGACTTGCGTATCAACAAATAACGCCATGTAATTGCTTTACTTTATCACTATGCATTAGCAATAGTTGGTGAGACAACCACGTGATGACACAATGATGAATATCATGGTGTGATGCCGGTGACGATGGTGATCATTCTAGTGCTTTGGAGATGGAGATCAAAAGCACAAGATGATAATGACCATATCATGTCACATATTTTGATTGCATGTCATGTTTATCTGGTATGCATCTTATTTTGCCTAGGACGGCGATAGCATTATAAGATGATCCCTTCACTTAATTTCAAGATAAATGTGTTCTCCCTAAGTATGCACCATTGCAAAAGTTCATCGTTTTGAAGCACCTCATGAGATTGGGTGTGATAGACTCTATGTTCGCATACAACGGATGTAAGCCAGTCTTACACATGGTGAATACTTGGGTTAAACTTGATGAACCTACCATGTACAAACATGACCTCAGAACACGGAGGACCGAAATGTCAAACACGAGTCATATAGTAGATATGATCAACATGGAGATGTTCACTATTGATGACCACCCCATCTTACGTGATGATCGAACATGGGTTGGTTGATATGGAGCGTGTGAACACTTTGACAACTTGTGGGATGTTGATTTAAGTGGGAGTTCACTAGTAATTTGATTAACTGAAACCATTATCATGAACATAGTCTAAATTGTCTTTGCGAAATTATGTTGTAGATCAATGGCTCGCGTTGTAGCTCCCCTGAATTTTAATGCATTCCTAGAGAAAGAAAATTTGAAAGATGATGGAAGCAACTATGCGGACTGGGTCCGTAATTTGAGGATTATCCTCACTTCTGCACAGGAAGTGTATGTCCTTGATGCACCGGTTTGTGGGGCACCCCCTTAAGAGTTGCCTGAAGATGTTATGAACGTCTGGTAGGCATGTTCTGATGACTACTCGATAGTTCATGCACCATGCTTTACGGCTAATAACTGGGGCTCCAAAGATGTTTTGAGCACCACAGAGCATATGAGATGTTCTGGGAGTTGTAATTGGTATTTCAGGCTCATGCCTAGGTAAAGAGGTATGAAGCCTCTGGCAAGTTCTTTAGCTGCAAGATGGAAGAGAACAACTCCATTAGCGAGCACGTACTCAAAATTTATGGGTACTTCAACCGTTTGAATTAGTTGGGAGTCAATCTAATGGATGAAGTAGCGACTGACAGGGTTCTTTAGTCACTACCAGACAGCCACTAAGCTACAAAGGATTCATGATGAACTATAATATGCATGGGATCTCTTCGCGATGCTTTAGGCCGCGGAGGTAGAAATCAAGAAAGAGCATCAACTGTTGATGGTCAATAAGACCACCAGTTTTAAGAAGGGCAAGGGAAAGAAAGGAACTTCAAGAAGAATGGCAAGACAGTTGCCGCTCCCGTGAAGAAACCCAAGTCTAAAACAAAACCCGAGATGGAGTGCTTCTATTGCAAGGGGTAGGTCCACTAGAAGCGGAATTGCCCCAAGTACTTGGCAGATAAGAAGGCTGGCAATGTCAATAAAGATAAATTTGATATCCATGTTATTGATGTGTAACTTACTAGTGCTGGTAGTAGTGCCTAAGTATTCGGTACTGGTTTGGTTGCTAATATTTGTAACTCGAAATATGACTTGTGGAATAAACGGAAACTAACTAAGGGCAAGGTGACGATGCACATCAGAAATGGTTCCAAGGTTGATGTGATCGCCATCAGCATGCTACCTCTACATTTACATTTGGGATTTGTTTTGAACCTAAATAATTGTTATTTGGTGCCTGCGTTGAGCATGAACATTATATCAGGATCTTGTTTATTGCGAGACAGTTATCCATTTAAGTCAACGAATAATGCTTCTTATATTTATATGGATAATATCTTTTATGGTCATGCACCCCTTTTGAATGGTTTATTCTCGTTAAATCTCGATAGTAATGATACACATATTCATAATATTGATGCCAAAAGATTAAAAGTTAATGATGATAGTACCACATACTTGTCGCACTGCCGCTTAGGTCATATTGGTGTAAAGCGCATGAAGAAAATCCATGCTGATGGACTTTTGGACACTTGATTATGAATCATTTGATACATGTGAACCATGCCTTATGGGCAAGATGACTAAAACCCCGTTTTCCGGTACGATGGAGCGGGCTAGTGACTTATTGTAAATAATACATACCGATGTATGTGGCCTGATGAGTGTTGAAGCATGTGGTGGATATCATTATTTTCTTACCTTCGCGGATGATTTGAGTAGATATGGGTATATTTACTTGATAAAACACAAGTATGAGACATTTGAAAAGATCAAACGATTTCATAATGAAGTGGAGAATCATCGTAACAAGAAAATAATGTTTCTACGGTCTGATCGTGGAGGTGAATATTTGAGTTACAAGTTTGACGCTCATTTAAGGCAACGTGGAATTTTTTCACAACTCACGCCACCTGGAACACCACAGCGGAATGGTGTGTCCGAATGTCTTAACCGTACTTTATTGGATATGGTGCATTCTATGATGTCTTTTACCGATTCGCCACTATCGTTTTGGGGTTATGCATTGGAGACAACTGCATTCACTTTCAATAGGGCACCGTCTAAATCCATTGAGACGAAACAGTATGAAATATGGTTTGCCAAGAAACCTAAGTTGTCGTTTCTTAAAGTTTAGGGATGCGATGTTTATGTCAAGTGGTTTCAGCCTGATAGCTCGAACCCAAAGCGGAGAAATGTGTCTTCATAGGATACCCTAAAGAGACCATTGGGTATACCTTCTATCACAGATCCGAGGGCAAGATTTTAGTTGCTAAAGATGGGTCCTTTATGGAGAAGGAGTTTCTCTTGAAAGATATAAAAAACTGAGTTGGTGATGATGGTGTGCTTGCCAACTTGCAATATAGACTGTCTGATCTATATCTGATGGATAGAAAGCAAACTATGGGAATTTTCTAAAAAGATACCTGCACCTCTCTCCACATTTGTAGATATGGCCTTCCCGTGTTCATAATTATCTCCCACAACCTCATTGTTGAGCAATTAAAAAAGGAAGCCTCTGGAACAATCTGGCATGGTGGCCGCTGTCGGCATCATCCATCCCCATGCCTCCGCTCAGTCCGACCACCAATCACCACCACGCCCACTCCTCCTCACCTTATCTCTCCTCTGTCTCGAGATATCATTAGTTTTTACACATGGGATTACTCCCGCATGGGTCAATCACAACATGTGTTTTATAAAAAAATGCATCTTGATGTTCCGGGCAATGCACGGGTATCTTGCTAGTCTCTTGAAAGATGTGAGTGGGAGGAAAGTAGAACTTGATGAGGTAATTGTACCTTCTCTCGAACTGGAGAGTAGCACATCACACAAAGTAGTTCCCATGATGCCTACACCAAACAGAGAGGAAGCTAATGATGACGATTATGAAACGTTGGATCAAGTTAGTACTGAACTTCGTAAGTCGACCAGAACACATTTCGCACCAGAGTGGTACGATAATCCCGTCCTGGAAGTCGTGTTGTTAGACAACAGCAAACCTATGAACTATGAAGAAGCAATGATGAGCCTGGATTCCAACAAATCGCTTGAGGACATGAAATCCGAGATAGGATCCATGTGTGAGAATAAAGTATGTACTTTCGTGGACTTGTCCATTTACCGGCAAGCCATTGAGGATAAATGGATCTTTAAGAAGAATACAAATGCTGGTGGTAATGTCACCGTCTATAAAGCTTGACATGTCGCAAAAGGTTTCGACAAATTCAAGGTGTTGAGTACGATGAGACTTTCTCACCCGTATAGATGCTTAAGTCTATTAGAATTATGTTAGACACATACTATGATTATGAAATATGGCAGATGGACGTCCAAAACAACGTTCCTTAACGGTTTCCTTAAGGAAGAGTTGTATATGATGCAACCAGAAGGTTTTGTTGATCCCAAAGATGCTAACAAGGTATGCAAGCTCTAGAGATCCATATATGGACTGGTGCAAGCATCTCGGAGTTGGAATTTATGCTTTGATGAGGTAATCAAGGCTTTGGGTTTTATACAAACTAATGAAGAAGCCTGTATTTACAAGAAAGTGAGTGGCAGCTCTATAGCATTTCTAATACTGTATGTGTATGAAATATTATTGACTGGAAATGATATAGAATTTCTGGAAAGCATAAAGTGTTATTTGAACAAGGTTTTTCAATGAAAAACCTAGGTGAAGCCGCTTACATATTGTGCGTCAAGATCTATAGAGATAGATCAAGATGCCTGATATGATTTTCAGAAAGCACATACCTTGATAAGATTTTGAAGGAGTTCTTTCCTCTATTCTAAGGTGTGAAGTTGAGTAAGACTCAAGGCTCGACTACGTCAGAAGAAAGAGAATGGATGAAAGTCGTCCCCTATGCTCCAACCATAGGCTCTATAATGTATGCCATGGTGTGTACCGGACCTGATGTGTGCCTTGCCAGGAGTCTCGCAAGGGGTACAAAGTGATCTAGGAGTGGATCACTGGACATGGGTCAAAATTATCCATAGGTGCCTAAAGAGGACTAAGAAATTTTTTTCTCGATTATCGAGGTGACAAGAAGTTCGTCCTAAAGGATTATGTTGATGAAAGCTTTGACAATGATCCTTTGACTCTGAGTCGCAAACTGGATAGATATAGTGGAGCAGTCATTTGGAATAGCTCCAAGTGGGCATGGTAGTAGCATCTATAGGTATTGACTAAAACCTCTCTCAAACGCAAAACACGGTCAAACCCCAGAACTCATTAGGTGTTGATCACATAGTGATGTGAACTATATTATTGACTCTAGTGCAAGTGGGATACTATTGGAAATATTCCCTATAGGCAATAATAAAATGGTTAATATCATATTCCATGGTCATGATAAAAGTTTATTATTCATGACAGGAAACTTAAATACATGTGTGAATACATAAACTACATTGTGTCCCTAGTAAGCCTCTACTAGACTAGCTCATTGATCAAAGATGGTTATGGTTTCCTAACCATAGACATGAGTTGTCATTTTTTAATGGGATCACATCATTAGGAGAATGATGTGATGGACAGACCCAAAGCATCATATCCTTTATTTATTTGCTATAGCCTTTTCATGTCAAGCATCAGTTCCTTAGACCATGAGATCATGCCACTCCCTGATACCTTAGGAATGCCTTATGTGTTATCAAATGTCACTTTGTAACTGGGTGATCATAAAGGTCCTATACATTTATCTCCAAAGGTGTTTGTTTGGTTGCATGGATCGAGACTGGGATTTGTTGCTCTGTATGATGGAGAAATATCTCTGGGCCCTCTCGGTAATGCAACATCATAAGAAGCTTCATGTGATTAACGAGTTTAGTCATAGGATCTTGTATTATTGAATGAGTAAAGAGACTTGCCGGTAATGAGATTGAACTAGGTATGGAGATACCGACGATCGAATCTCGAGCAAGTAACATATCACCAGACAAAGGGAATTGCATACAGAATTAACTGAATCCTTGGCATCATGGTTCAACAGATAAATATATTCGTGGAATAAGTGGGAAACAATATGGGCATTCAGGTCCCGCTCTTGGTTATTGACGGGAGACGAATCTCGATCATGTCTACATGATTCTCAAACCAGTAGGGTCGCACGCTTAATGTTCGGTAGCGCTAGGTTAGTATTAAGATATTAATAGTGGACAGTCCGAAGGTTGTTCGGAGTCCCGGATGAGATCTGGGACATCATGAGGAGCTCCGAAATAGTCCGGAGGTAAATATTCATATATGGAAAGTTGTTATCGGGGTTCCGGATAAAGTTTGAGTTTTTTGGTATTGTACCGGAAAGGTTCTAGAAGGTTCTGGGGTGGGGCCCACCTTCATGGGGGACCCAAATGAACGTAGGTAGTGGGGAAAGTCCCCACAACCCTGGTCTAGGCATACCAAGATCTTCATTAAAAGGAATAGTATCATATCCTGAAGGGATAAGATTAGAATCCCTAAAAAGGGGATATAGCGATCGGTGGAGAAGGAAAGGAGGGATTACCTTCCCCCATTTGACTAACGACCCTGGGTGTTGGAGGGCAAGCCACCAGCCCCCTTCGACCTTGGCCCGTTACCTCTCCCAACTCCTCCCACGTTTCACTGGTACGCGCTTGGCGAAGTCCTGTTGGAATTCCGTTGCCACCACTGCCACACTGTCATGTTGGTTCAGATCTCATCTACCTCCTCTCCCCCTTATTGGATCAAGAAGGAGAGGATGCCACCGAGCCGTACGTGTGCTAAACTCGGAGGTACCACCCATTTGGCACTAGATCGGATTGGATCGTGAAGAGTACGACTACATCAACCACGTTACGACGCTTACGCTTTCGGTCTACAAGGGTACATAGACACACTCCACTCTCATGGCTATACATCTCCTAGATTGGATCTTGGGTGTTTCGTAGGAATTTTTTTGATTTTCATGTAACATTCCCCATTAATTCATTCTGATATGTCGCAAGTAACTGATGATGCTACTTCTGCTATAAATGAAATTTGTGATGAAGCTAGTACTCTGTTTGATGATACTGTGCCACTAGGTGAATTTCTTCATGAAAAAATTGCTAAAGCTAAAGAACTTCAAACTTTTGAAAATTATGATTCACCTCTTCTGCCTAGCTCTCCTACTAAATTTGAAATGTTTAAGACACCTGATGGTTATGTTATGGATGACGAGATAGCTAGAGAATTTCTTGCTTGTAATGATAGACATGATGTTCAGAAATTACTGAGTAAGCTAAAAGAAAAAACTCTTATTCGGAGAATGAAATATGATCCTAAGTTTGCAATCTGAAGAAGAGAATCTCCCTCGAACTTGGGGGAGGCTTCTCCAATTACTAAATGCTTTGCCCGATCATCCTCTTAAGAAAAATGAAATACTTGATATCTTTTATAATGGGCAAACCGATGCTTCTATCGACTACCTAGATAGTTGTGTTGGCTGTGTTTTCAGGGAACGAACTATTGGACAAGCGGAAGAACTATTGAACAATATGTTGAAGAATGCCGATGATTGGACACTTCCTGAACCACCACAAAAACCAACTCCAAAGAAGAGAGGCATTCTATTTATTCCCTATAATATATCTGCTAGTCAATGCCTAGATGAATTTGATAATTACATTGTTAAACAAGAACACTTCAACATGTATGTTAACAATCAATTGAAACGAAATGCTATCCTGATTGATCATTTGAGTGATTTGATGTTTATTATAGCTAATGATGTTAGAGGTTTGAGTAAACATTCATCCATGGTTCACACTCAGTTGAAACAAGTCTCTAAGTCACAATATGATTTTCTTAATGAAATGAATAATAGAATGAATGATCGTGATGTTAGAGTACTTATTGGAGGAGGTAAAATGACTCAGGATCCTCTATATTCTGAAGGTCATCCTAAAACAATTGAGCAAGATTCTCAGAGAAGAATTATAATACTTTGCATTCTTCTAGTAAACTCGGGGTAGAAAAACCTTCTCAGAATCATAATGATGTTTCTATTTCTGATGCCGAGACACAATCTGGTAATGAACATCCAGCTAGTGATAATGATAATGATGATGATGTTCATGTTGATGCTCAGCCATACCATGACACTGGTACAACGAGGTGCTATACAAACGGTTTTAAACCCTTTCGTGATGACATTCTGAATCATCGCTGAGTGAGTGTGTGTGATAGGGGGTACTTCCCGCACGACCCAGAAACCATCGGGGATAGGCCCTCCTGGCACACATGCTCGGCAAAATGAGGTCGTGTGCAATGGGCGGGCAATGAAATACGATTATACATATAGTTGTGCTAAAAAATACAATTATACGGGCCAAATCGTTTCCGGTTGTAAGTACATCCCACACAGTCAGTCCCGACTAAACGTTTCTGTTCATACGTACATTACACACAGTCAATCCAAGGAATACGTTTCCGTTAGTATGTACATCCCATACAGTCAATCCAAGAAGTACATTTCCGTTGGTATATACATCCCACACAGTCACTCCAAGGAAAACGTTTCCGTCCGCAGGAACCTCACACACAATTTTCCCCATTAAATCGTTTGTGATAGCGTTGCCATTTGTAGGATCGAAAGTAGGTCTAGAGGGGGGTGATTAAACTACTTGATCAAATAAAAATCTAACCTTTTCCCAATTTTAAGTGTTGGCAGATTTTAGCAACTAGTACAAGTCAAGCAATCAACCTACACATGCAATTCTAAAAGTGCAGCAGCGGAATGCAAAACATTGCATATGAAGGTAAAGAGAAGGGTTTGGAGAAGGCAAACACAATGTAGACACGGAGATTTTTGGCATGGTTCCGGTAGGTGGTGCTATCATACATCCACGTTGATGGATACTTCAACCCACGAAGGGTAACGGTTGCGCGAGTCCACGGAGGGCTCCACCCATGAAGGGTCCACGAAGAAGCAAGCTTGTCTATCCCACCATGGCCATCGCCCATGAAGGACTTGCCTCACTCGGGTAGATCTTCATGAAGTAGGCGATCTCCTTGCCCTTACAAACTTCTTGGTTCAACTCCACAATCTTGTCAGAGGCTCCCAGGCGACACCTAACCAATCTAGGAGACACCAAACTCCAAAAGGTAATAGATGGTGTGTTGATAATGAACTCCTTGCTCTTGTGCTTCAAATGATAGTCTCCCCAACACTCAACTCTCTCTCTCACATATTTGGCTATGGTGGAAAGATGGTGGAAAGAAACTTGGGGAAGGCTAGAGATCAAGATTCTTGTGGTTGGATTGGAATGTCTTGGTCCCAACACATGAGTAGGTGGTTCTCTCTCAGAATATGAGTAGTGGAAGTGTAGGCACGTTCTGATGGCTCTCTCATAAATGGAGAAGGGGGTGGAGGGGTATATATAGCCGTCACACAAAATCCAACCATTCCACACATTTGAGCAAACCCGGTCAGACCGAATAGAAGTAATCGGTGACACCGATTCAGTTCAAAATGTGAATGTTAAGATTCTTGGTGGGACCGACTGGAACAACTTGGTGGGACCGATGTGCTAGGGTTAGGGCAAAAATCAACTCAGTGGCACCGATTGCATCAACTCAGTTAGACCGAAGGGAAGCAATAAGGCAACAGAGAGGATGTCAAGCAAACTCGGTGGGACCGATTGCACATTTCAGTGAGACCAAAATAATTACAATAGGCAACGGGGAGTTTGCAGGGCCATGTCGGTGAGACCGAGATCTGTATCGGTGTGACAGAATTGTCTAGGGTTTCTGGCAGTGGCTATGTAAAATGAACTTGGTGGCGCCGGATGGATCAAATTGGTGGGGCTGAGTTTGACTTTTAGTTTTGGACATATTTGGAAATGAGAAATTGGTTGAGGGTTTCTCGAGCAATATCACTAAGCACTTTGAGCAAGTAGACAATTAAGCAACACCTCATTCCCCTTTTAACAGTATTGGTATTCCTATTGACTCAGTGTGACCTTGGATCACTAACATACCAATGAAGAGTCTTGAGCTTTTGCAAATCTTTGTCCTAAGCATTTTGAGGGGTCCACATATCTAGTCCATGCCATGCCAATCATTGAACTTTCTGAAATATTTAACTTGAATGGATATTAGTTCAATGAGCTATACGTTGTTATGAATTACCAAAACCACCCAGGGATTAGTTGAACTTTCAATCTCCCCCTTTTTGGTAATTGATGACAACATATAGATCAAAGCTTCGACAAATCATAATATGAATGAGATACATACATCGTCGCTTTGAGAAGTATGTGATAAGCAAGAGCTCCCCCTAAATTTTTGCATTATTTAAAATTTTCTTTTGAATGCTAATGCACAATCGATTAGGATCATGGGTCACTCTTCCATGTCACATAAATCTTGCTGGAGCACTCAAAATGGTAAGATTTAAATAACATGCACTCATCACAAAGGGTAAACATGATTGATCATACACAAATATCATAGATATAATCATGCAAGCACACATTAAGGCATAGTATTGTCGGTGTCCTGGGAACCGGGGTACCACGACTTGCCTGTCTGCGGCCCATGGTGTGGCTCCATCGAAGGCCTGGTACGACCCATCCTCAGCATCAACAAACCAAGAGCCTCGTGAGGGGCCAAGCCTCGCGACGCAGACTACGCCAAGACCTCCAGAAGGTGTGGCCTCCCTAGGCTAGCTCCTAAGGAGCGGAGATTCCTATGCAAGCTCCATCCTCGTGAGGTTCAGATGATGCAAGCCATGACGACCAAAGCCAGGCGGGTGCTATCGGGCACTAGGGGGCACAGTACAACAGGTCTCCTCTTTGGTGCTAAAGAGGCAAGCACAGGTGCAGAATCCCGAGGAAACAACCAAAGGTTTCCATTTCTGTGTTACAAGACCAAGACCGCCAGGACGACAGGACGGAGGTCATCGCTGAGCCCAGCACAACATCGCGACCAGAAGCTTCGCAGGCAAAGACCACCTTTCATTAGGATAATATGTTGACTTGTGGGCCTACTATGTTGACGGGGATGGAGGGCTTTGTCAACTTATTCAATATGCACGATTCTAGCTTCAGCCGACCACAATATGCACCATCCAACGGCCGTAGTGCTTCTTCAACCTCTGCTCTTCTTGCTCTAGCTTCCCAAACCAGCGCCGATCGTGCCTCGTGCTCCTGCCTCCCATGGTCGGCTGCGATGTGGCAGAGGCCTCACCGCCCCCTACTACTCCCACCGCTGGCCAAGCCATCTCTCTACTCACACACACCCCCTGTTATTCTGCGGCGATGGCAGCCTCACACCGCAGGGAACCAGTGGACCCTCATACTCCTCTACGCGTGGGCATCCACTGCCGCGTCTTCCCTGGCTCCGTGTCGTCCCCTTCCTAGGCCTCGCCGTCGTCCACCGCCCTGGTGCTCTTGGCTCGGCGTGGTCAACGTGGTCAAGGAACGGCTTCCATCGGACGTGGACTGTATGTGGTGAGGCTGACAGCTGGGTCCACGGCCGCAGCAAGGAAGTGCCTCCTTATTACGCGCAAAATAAATATTCCTCTACCTGACAGAAGGGACCCACCAGACGAGCCACCGTATTTCGCGAAAAAAATGTTCTCCCCTGACTGCTGGGACCCACCAGCAACATCTTCGCACGCAAGGAAGTGCGTCCGGGCAAAAAAAAGATTCGCCCCCTGACTGCTGGGACCACCAGCTAGATCTTCGCACGCAAGGAAGTGCTTGATAGTCGGGACCCACCTGGTCAAAACGTATGTAGCGTTGTCATTCTGGTCGCGAACGTGTACGTACGTACTGGTGGATGTAGAGGCGCCCACGTGTCGTAGCAGAGACGCACACGTAGCATGTACACGTACGTACAGCGGCCAGGGTGCAAGAAAGTAAATACGGCCACATACTTACATACAGGTGATACATCCATTCTGCATCATGCTTTTATATCGATATTTATTGCATTATGGGCTCTTATTACACATTATGTCACAATACTTATGCCTATTCTCTCTTATTTTACAAGGTTTACATGAAGAGGTAGAATGCCGACAGCTGGGATTCTGTGCTGGAAAAGGAGCAAATATTAGAGACCTATTCTGCACAGCTCCAAAAGTCCCGAAACTTCACGGAAGCTATTTCTAGAACATATAAAAAATACTGAGCGCAAGAAGTCCCATAGGGGGGCACACCCTGGCCACGAGGGTGGGGGGCGCGCCCTACCCCCTGGGCGCGCCCCCTGCCTCGTGGGCCCCCTGGTGGCCCTCCGATGCCCATCTTCTGCTATATGGAGTCTTTTGTTGAGCAAAAAATTATAAGCAAGCTTTCAGGACGAGACTCCGCCGCCACGAGGTGGAACCTTGGCAGAACCATTCTAGGCCTCCAGCGGAGCTCTTCTGCCCGGGAAACTTCCCTCCGGGAGGGGGAAATCATCACCATCGTCATCGCCAACGATCCTCTCATCGGGAGGGGGTCAATATCCATCAACATCTTCACTAGCACCATCTCATATGAAACCCTAGTTCATCTCATGTATCCAATTTTGTATCCAAACCTCAGATTGGTACCTGTGGGTTGCTAGTAGTGTTGATTACGCCTTGTAGTTGATGCTAGTTGGTCTACTTGGTGGAAGATCATATGTTCAAATCCATTATGCATGTTAATTCCCCTCTGATTATGAACATGAATATGCTTTCTGAGTAGTTACATTTGTTCCTGAGGCCATGGGAGAAGTCTTGCTATTAGTAGTCATGTGAATTTGGTATTCGTTTGATATTTTGATGAGATGTATGTTGTCATCCCTCTAGTGGTGTCATGTGAACGTCGACTACATGACACTTCACCATTGTTTGGGCCTAGAGGGAGGCATTGGGAAGTAATAAGTAGATGATGGGTTGCGAGAGTGACAGAAGCTTTAACCCCAGTTTATGTGTTGCATCATAAGGGGCTGATTTGGATCCATATGTTTCATGCTATGGTTAGGTTTACCTTAATACTTCTATTGTAGTTGCAGATGCTTGCAATAGGGGTTAATCATAAGTGGGATGCTTTTCTAAGTAACGACAGTACCCAAGCACCGGTCCACCAACATATCAGATTATCAAAGTACCGAACGCAAATCATATGAGCGTGATGAAAACTAGCTTGATGATAATTCCCATGTGTCCTCGGGAGTGCTTTCCTTTATATAAAAGTTTGTCCACGCTTGTCCTTTGCTACAAAAAGGATTGGGCCATCTTGCTGCACTTTATTTACTTTTATTACTTGCTACTCGTTACCAATTACCTTATCACAAAACTATCTATTACCAATAATTTCAGTGCTTGCAGAGAATACCGCTTATCATTTCCTTCTGCTCCTCATTGGGTTCGACACTCTTACTTATCGAAAGGACTACGATAGATTCCCTATACTTGTGGGTCATCAAGACTCTTTTCTGGCGCCGTTGCAGGGGAGTGAAGCGCCTTTGTTAGGTGGAATTTGGTAAGGAAAATTTTATATACTGTGCTAAAATTTACTGTCACTTGTTATTATGGAAAGTAATCCTTTGAGGGGCTTGTTCGGGGTATCTTCACCTCGACCGGAAGAGCAAATAGGTGCTCCTCAACCTACTCAACCTACTAAAAATGAAAATGTTTACTTTGAAATTCCTTCGGGTATGATAGAGGAACTGCTAGCTAATCCTTTTGCAGGAGATGGAACATTGCATCCCGACTTACACTTAATCTATGTGGATGAAGTTTGTCGATTATTTAAGCTTGCAGGTATGCCCGATGATGTTATCAAGAAGAGGGTCTTCCCTTTATCTTTGAAGGGAGATGCATTGACATGGGATCATGGGACTACAAACGTTTGAAATTGGAATTCCATCAGAAGTTTTATCCTATGCATCTTGTTCATCGGGATCGTAATTATATATATAATTTTTGTCCTCACGAAGGAGAAAGCATCACTCAAGCTTCGGGGAGGCTTAAGTCAATGTTATATTTATGCCCCAATCATGAGCTCTCAAGAGAAATGATTATTCAAAAAATTTATGCTCGGCTTTCTGACAACAATCGCTCCATGCTCGATACTTCTTGTACTGGTTCCTTTAGGATGAAGACTATTGAATACAAATGGAATTTATTGGAGATAATTAAATGCAACTATGAAGATTGGGATCTCGATGAAGGTAAGGAGTCAGGTATAACACCTAAGTTTGATTGTGTTAAATCTTTTATCGATACCGATGTTTTCCATAAATTTAGCACTAAATATGGACTTGACTCTGAGATAGTAGCTTCTTTCTGTGAATCCTTTGCTACTCATGTTGATCTCCCTAAGGAGAAGTGGTTTAAATATAATCCTCCCATTGAAGTAAAAGTAGTTGCGGCTATTAAAGTTGAAGAAAAGACTATCACTTATAATGATCCTATTGTTCCTACTGCTTATGTTGAGAAACCACCTTTCCCAGTTAGAATAAAGAATCATGCTAAAGCTTCAGCTGTGGTCAACAAAAGTAATATTAAGACACCTAAACCCCCTTAGAAAGTTAAAGTTGAACCTAATGTTGCTATGGTTAAAGACCTCTTGGTCGATAATATTGATGGGCATGTCATTTACTTCTGTGATGAGACTTCTAGAATTGCTAAACCTGGTGCTAAAGATAAACATAGACCTGTCGTAGGCATGCCTGTTATTTCTGTTAAAATATGAGATCATTGTTATCATGGCTTGTGTGATATGGGTGCTAGTGCCAGTGCAATACATATTTCCTTATACCATGAAATTATGCATGATATTGCACCAACTAAAATAGAAGGTATTGATGTTACCATTAAGCTTGCTAATAGAGATACTATTTCACCAATTGGGATTGTTAGAGACGTTGAAGTTTTGTGTGGGAAGGCTAAATATCCTACTGATTTTCTTGTTCTTGGTTCCCTTCAAGATAGCTTTTGTCCCATTAGATTTGGTAGACCCTTTTTGAATACTGTCAATGCTAAGATAGACTGAAATAAGGATATTGTTTCCGTTGGTTTAGGGGATATGTCTCATGAGTTTAATTTTTCTAAATTTCATAGACAACCCCATGATAAAGAATTGCCAAGTAAAGATGAAATTATTGGTCTTTCTTCTATTGTCGTGCCCCCTACTGATCCATTAGAATAATACTTGCTAGACCATGAAAATGATATGTTTATGAATGAAAGAAGGGAGATAGATGAAGTATTCTTTAAATAGGGACCTATTCTCAAACACAACTTGCCTGTTGAAATATTAGGGGATCCTCCTCCACCCAAGGGTGATCCTGTGATTGAGCTTAAACCATTACTTGATACTCTTAAATATGCTTATCTTGATGAAAAGGAAATATATCCTTTTATTATTAGTGCTAACCTTTCAGAGAAAGAGGAAGAGAAATTATTCAAAACTCTAAAGAAGCGTCGTACTGCTATTGGATATACTCTTGATGATCTTAAGGGCATTAGTCCCACTCTATGTCCACACAAAATAAATTTGGAGGAAAATGCCAAACCAGTTATTGATCATGAATGACGGCTGAATCCTAAGATGAGAGAAGTGGTAAGAAAGGAAATATTAAAGCTCGTTGAGGCAGGTATAATTCATCCCGTTGCTGATAGTCACTTGGTAAGTCATGTCCATTGTGTCCCCACGAAGGGAGGTATTATTGTTGTTCCTAATGATAAAGATGAATTGATTCCGCAAAGAATTATTACAGGTTATAGGATGGTAGTTGATTTCTGCAAATTAAATAAGGCAACTAAAAAAGATCATTACCCCTTGCCTTTTATTGATAAAATGCTAGAAAGATTATCCAAACACACACATTTTTTCTTTCTAGATGGTTACTCTAGCTTCTCTCAAATACCCGTGTTAGCTGATGATCAATCAAATACCACTTTTACTTGCCCTTTCGGTACTCTTGCTTATAGACGTATGCCTTTTGGTTTATGTAATGCACCTGCTACCTTTAAAAGATGCATGATGGCTATATTCTGTGACTTTTGTGAAAAGATATGTGAGGTTTTCATGGACGATTTCTCCGTTTATGGATCCTCTTTTGATGATTGCTTAAGCAACCTTGATCGAGTTTTGCAGAGATGTGAAGAAACTAATCTTGTCTCGAATTGGGAGAAATGCCACTTTATGGTTAATGAACGTATTATCTTGGGGCATAAAATTTCTGAAAGAGGTATTGAAGTTGACAAAGCTAAAGTTGATGCTATTGAAAAGATGCCATGTCCCAAGGACATTAAAGGTATAAGAAGCTTCCTCGGTCACGCCATTTTTTATAGGAGGTTCATTAAGGACTTCTCAAAAATTTCTCGGCCTCTGACTAATCTATTACAAAAATATATTCCTTTTGTCTTTGATGATGATTGCGTAGAAGCAGTTGAAATACTTAAGAAAGCATTGATTTCTGCACCTACCGTTCAGCCACCTAATTGGAATTTACCCTTTTAAATTATGTGTGATGCTAGGGATTATGCTGTAGGTGTTGTTCTAGGGAAAAGAGTTGATAAGAAATTAAATTTTATTCAATATGCTAGTAAAACTCTAGACAATGCCCAGAGAAATTATGCTACCACTGAAAAAGAATTTTTAGCAGTTGTATTTACTTGTGATAAGTTTAGACCTTATATTGTTGATTCTAAAGTAACTATTCACACTGATCACACTACTATAAAATACCTTATGGAAAAGAAAGATGCTAAACCTAGACTTATTAGATGGGTTCTCTTTCTACAAGAATTTGATTTGCATATTATTGATAGAAAGGGAGCTGAGAACCCCGTCGCAGACAACTTGTCTAGGTTAGAGAATGTTCTTGATGACCCACGACCTATTGATGATATCTTTCCTAATGAACAATTAAATGTCATAAATGCTTCTCAAACTGCTCCATGGTATGTTGATTATGCTAATTATATTGTTGCTAAATTTATACCACCTAGCTTCACATACTAGCAAAAGAAAAAGTTCTTCTATGATTTGAGACATTACTTTTGGGATGACCCACATCTTTATAAAGAAGGACTAGATGGTGTTATTAGACGTTGGGTACCTGAGCATGAACCGGAACAGATCCTGTGCAAGTGTCACTCCGAGGCTTATGGAGGACACCATGGTGGAGATAGAACTACACACAAGGTATTGCAATCCGGTTTTTATTGGCCTACTCTCTTCAACGATGCCCGTAAGTTTGTCTTTGTCTTGTGATGAATGTCAAAGAATTGTTAATATTAGTAGAAGTCAAGAAATTCCTATGAATTATTCACTTGTTATCGAACCATTTGATGTTTGGGGCTTTGATTATATGGGACCTTTTCCTTCCTCTAATGGGTATACACATATTTTAGTTGTTGTTGATTACGTTACTAAGTGAGTAGAAGCTATTCCAACTAGTAGTGCTGATCATAACACCTCTATTAAGATGCTTAAAGAAGTTATTTTCCTAAGGTTTGGAGTCCCTAGATATTTAATGACTGATGGTGGTTCACATTTTATTCATGGTGACTTTCGTAAAATGTTTGCTAAGTATGACGTTAATCATAGAATTGCATCTCCATATCACCCACAGTCTAGTGGTCAAGTAGAATTGAGTAACAGAGAGCTCATATTAATTTTGCAAAAGACTGTTAATAGATCTAGAAAGAATTGGTCCAAGAAACTTGATGATGCATTATGGGCCTATAGAACTGCATATAAAATCCTATGGGTATGTCTCCGTATAAAATGGTTTATGGTAAAGCATGTCACTTACCTCTTGAACTCGAACATAAGGCATATTGGGCCATTAAAGAGCTCAATTATGATTTCAAACTTGCCGGTGAGAAGAGGTTATTTGACATTAGCTCACTTGATGAATGGAGAACCCAGGCTTATGAAAATGCCAAACTATTTAAAGAAAAAGTTATAAGATGGCATGATAAAAGGATACAAAAGCGTGAGTTTAATCTAGGTGATTATGTATTGCTATACAACTCTCGTTTAAGATTTTTTGCAGGCAAACTTCTCTCTAAATGGGAAGGTCCTTACGTTATCGAGGAGTTCTATCATTCCGGTGCCATAAAAATCAACAACTTCAAAGGCACAAATCCGAGGGTGGTGAATGGTCAAAGAATTAAACATTATATCTCAGGTAATCCTATAAATGTTGAAACCGTAACCCCGAAGCAATACATAAGCGACACTTTCCGGAATGTTTCAGACTCCGAAAAGGAATAGGTATGTGGTACGGTAAGTAAACCGACTCCAAAAAAGTTCTAATAGCAATATTTCTCTGTTTTGGAATATATTTAATAAAATAGGAAAATAAGAAGCAGACCAGAAAGGACACGGGGCTCCCACGAGGGTGGGAGGCGCGCCCTACCCCCTGAGCATGCCCCCTGCCTCATGGGCACCGGGTGTGCTCTCAGGACTCTGTTTTCTTGCACGATACTTCTTTTGGTCGGTAAAAATTCATTATATAATCTCCCGAATGTTTTGACCACCGTATCATGCAAATATCTCTTGTCTTTGTTTCGAGTTGTTTTCTGTCAAGGTTGTCAAGGCCAGGCATTATGTCGTCTCCCTCCTCCAACAATAGTGATAACGATGCTTGGCTAATGAAGATAGAGCTGAAGAGGGTAGAACCTATGGAGATCAACAAGGATGAAGGGATCAAGAAGGCCATGGAGGACCATGTCCCGGCAGCAGAAGACATCCTTCAACTTGATCACAATCTTCTTACCCAAACTGATATTGAAGCTTTCAAGATGATTGAGTTAGCTCGTATACAAAACAAGTATCTCACACATGAAAATATTTTGTTGAAGGAGCACATCATCGCACTCAAGGGCATTATCCGCAAGTTGGAAGACCTCCTACACTCAATGTGCGACCATCCGTCATCACCAACAACCTCTTCACCGATAAAGAAGCAGATATAATCACATTGGTATGGGCACTCCCCTTGGGAACTGCCAAGCTTGGGGGAGTGCCCCGGTATCGTATCACCATCACTTTTATATTTACCGTGTTTCTTAGTTCGATCCTTTTAGTAACATCTTGATCTAGTAGAATAAAGTTTTAGTATGATCTAGTTGTGAGTATTTCTTTATGATCCCCCTATGTAATCGAGTCTGTGAGCTATATAATAAAGATTAGTGTTGAGTCAAGGGCTAGATTATTTTGCTATGATCTTGAGGTAATTAAATAAAATAAAAGAGAAGAAATAAAAATAAATAAAGAGGTCATATGTATCTTATGGAGAGTAATGAGCTCACATATAAAGAGTATGATGAATAAAAGTTGTTGAGAGTTGACAAACATAGTTTTGGTCATCGTTGCAATGAATAAGAAGTAATAAAGAAAGAGAGGTTCACATATAAATATACTATCTTGTACATCTTTTATGGTTGTGAGCACTCATTAAAGTATGACATGCTAAGAGTTGACGTTCGACAAGGAAGACAACGCAATGGGTTATGTTTTCTTTCATATAAGATAAATTATATTGTCATGGATCATCCAACATGTTGAGCTTGCCTCTCCCTCTCATGCTAGCCAATTTCTTTGCACCAAGTAGAGATACTACTTGTGCTTCCAAATATCCCTAAACCCAGTTTTGCCATGAGAGTCCACCATATCTACCTATGGATTGAGTAAGATCCTTCAAGTAAGTTGTCATCGATGCAAGCAATAAAAATTGCTCTCTAAATATGTATGACTTATTAGTGCGGAGAAAATAAGCTTTATACGATCTTGTGATATGGAAGAAATAAAAGTGATGGACTGCATAATAAAGGTCCATATCACAAGTGGCAATATAAAGTGACGTTCTTTTGCATTAATATTTCATGCATCCAACCATAAAAGCGCATGAAAACCTCTGCTTCCCTCTGCGAAGGGCCTATCTTGTACTTTTATCTTCTACCTTACATAAGAGTCATGGTGATCTTCACCTTTCCTTTTTGCATTTTATCCTTTGGCAAGCACAATGTGTTGGAAATATCCTGATATATATAGCTAATTGGATGTGAGTCTCCATGAACTATTATTGTTGACATTACCCTTGAGGTAAAACACTGGGAGGCAAAACTATAAGCCCCTATCTTTCTCTGTGTCCGATTAAAACATCATACCCATAAATATTGCGCGAGTGTTAGCAATTGTGAAAGACTAAAGGATGGTTGAGTATGTGGACTTGCTGAAAAGCTCTTATATTGACTCTTTCCTATGTTATGATAAATTGCAATTGCCTCAATGACTGAGAATAGAGTTTGTTGGTCCCCAATGAAGTTTAGGATTCATACTTGAAATTGTGATTGAATTGTTACTTTAGCATAAGAGATCATATGACAATATCTATATATATATATATGTTGCTATTCTAAGAATGATCATGATGCCCTCATGTGCGTATTTTATTTTTATCAACACCTCTATCTCTAAACATGTGGACATATTTTTCGATTTCGGCCTTCGCTTGAGGACAAGCGAGGTCTAAGCTTGGGGGAGTTCATACATCCATTTTGCATCATGCTTTTCGATATTTATTGCATTATGGGCTCTTATTACACATTATGTCACAATACTTATGCCTATTTTCTCTTATTTTACAAGGTTTAGAAACCTATTCTGCACAGCTCCAAAAGTCCTGATACTTCACGGAAGCCATTTCCAGAATATATAAAAACTACTCAGCGCAAGAAGTTCCAGAGGGGGCCACACCCTGGCCACGAGGGTGGGGGCGCGCCCCCTGCCTCATGGCCCCCCTGGTGGCCCTCCGATGCCCATCTTCTACTATATGGAGTCTTTCATTGAGGAAAAAATCATAAGCAAGCTCTCGGGACGAGACTCCGCTGCCACAAGGCGGAACCTTGACGGAACCAATCTAGGGCTCTAGTGGAGCTGTTCTGCCAGGGAAACTTCCCTCTAGGAGGGGGAAATCATCACCATCGTCATCACCAACGATCCTCTCATCGGGAGGGGGTCAATCTCCATCAACATCTTCACCAGCACCATCTCATCTCAAACCCCAGTTCATCTCTTGTATCCAATATTTGTATCCAAACCTCAGATTGGTACCTGTGGGTTGCTAGTAGTGTCGATTACTCCTTATAGTTGATGCTAGTTGGTTTACTTGGTGGAAGATCATATGTTCAGATCCATTATGCATATTAATACCCCTCTAATTATGAACATGAATATGCTTTGTGAGTAGTTACGTTTGTTCGTGAGGACTTGGGAGAAATCTTGCTATTAGTAGTCATGTGAATTTGGTATTCATTCAATATTTTGATGAGATGTATGTTGTCATCCCTCTAGTGGTGTCATGTGAACATTGACTACATGACACTTCACCATTGTTTGGGCATAGAGGGAGGCATTGGGAAGTAACAAGTAGATGATGGGTTGCTAGAGTGACAGAAGCTTAAACCCTAGTTTATGCGTTGCTTTGTAAGGGGCTGATTTGGATCCATATGTTTCATGCTATGGTTAGGTTTACCTTAATACTTCTGTTGTAGTTGCGGATGCTTGCAATAGGTGTTAATCATAAGTGGGATGCTTGTCCAAGTAAGGACAGTACCCAAGCTCCGGTCCACCCACATATAAGATTATCAAAGTACCGAACGTGAATCATATGAGCATGATGAAAACTAGCTTGACGATAATTCCCATGTGTCATCGGGAGCGCTTTCCTTTATATAAGTGATTGTCCAGGCTTGTCCTTTCCCACAAAAAGGATTGGGCCAGCTTGCTGCACCTTATTTACTTTTATTACTTGCTACTCGTTACAAATTACCATATCACAAAACTATCTATTACCGATAATTTTGCTTGCAGAGAATACCTTGCTGAAAACCGCTTATAATTTCCTTCTGCTCCTCGTTTGGTTCGACACTCTTACTTATAGATAGGACTACGATAGATCCCCTATACTTGTGGGTCATCAATGGGCGGGGTCTCAAATGCCTACTCGCACGTACATACGGCCAGGGCTCGTGTACATGGCTGGGTCGGAATGGAGAAACAACATCGTCGTCGTGTTGATGGCGAGCCAACCAGCTGGGTTGAAACGGAATGCGTTGTCGTGTTCATCGGGAGGGCTTGGACAGAATAGACGATGGAAACAAGGCCTGGCGTACCGCAGAACGGAGGAAACAGCCTTGTGTTCGACTGGCCATGTTCGAAACGGGATCCTATTCATCGGGAGGGGTCTGGCGTACCGCCAAACGGAGGAAACGGACCTCCTACAATTGAAACGGGGGTCCTGTTGATCGGGAGGGGTGTGGAGTACTGCAAAACGGAGGAAACGGACTTGTGTTGGAGCGCTACAGTCGAAACGGGGTCCTGTTCATCGGGAGGTGTGTGGCGTACCGCAAAACAGGACTCCACGGGATATTGTTCATCTCCACCGTCGACCCCCTCGAGCCTCCACGGGCTATTGTTCATCCACCGTCGACCTCCTCCAGCCTCCACCTGCGACTGTTCATCCACGGGCTCCTGTTCATCCAGCCTCCACCGCGTGCTACTCCACCGGCTAATGTTCAACCAGCCCTCTCCACGGGCTCCTATTCAACCACCCCTCCACAGGCTACTGTTCATCCTGCCCTCCACCGTCTACTGTTCATCCTGCCCTCCACGGGGTGGTCCTGTACATCCTGCCCTCCATGTGGTCCTGTTCATCCAGCCCTAATCGGCTCGATCGATCGGGGTACTGTTCATCCAGAGGCAACAACACAGGGTCCTGTTCATCCACCCCCA
>NC_041382.1:271133229-271211533 GCF_002162155.2 Triticum dicoccoides | reverse complement strand
AGCATCGATCGGCTTCAGTTAGCAGTAGTAGCGAAGGAATCACTCGATCGGGTTCAGTTAACAGCCATCGATCAATCGCTTGGGTTCAGTAACGTGTAGCCTGCAGTGCAATCACTCGGGTTCAGTTAGAGCCCAATGCCTTGTTCGGGATCAGTTAGAGCCCAACGCCTCGCACACGCGCGCGTACGTACAAGAGAAACATGCATCACTCGACCACCGACCACTCACCGTAACCGGGGACTCCCCGATATTTTCCATGCCCTCACTTCTACCACGGTTTTTTCCGTCATGGACTGCCCAAAAAATGTCATGTAGCTGCGCCTCCGGCCCGCCCAGGACGAAAAGCCCATTTTCTGTCATGATTTTTTGCCATAGAAGTAGGACCCCATCACATCTGTGATGATACCGGGTTTTGTCACAATTATTTTCATAGAAGTGTCATAAGTATGACAACATTTTTTTCGTTCGGCCCAAAATGTCATGGATGTGTCTTTTTTTTTGTAGTGCACCACCATAGGGGGGAGAGAGACCATCCACATCCTCACCAGCTCATAAAAGCACACGAACACACCTCCTGAGGTTGTTCTTCCCCTGTACCAGTTCATCCTCAGCCCACCACGAGGCTAATCCACCACAAAGCAGGAGTAGGGTATTACACCGCAAGGTAGCCCGAACCTGGGTAAACTGCCTTGTCCCATTCTTTTCCAGTTCATCGAGCAAGGCCGTGAGGTTGACGACTTGGCAGACTAGGGAGATTGAGTTCTTCGCACACACCCTAGAGTTCAAATCTATCTTGGGTCTGCGGAGCCCTGAATCCAACATTTGACGTGCCGGGTAGGGGTGCATCGAAGATTCACCTCCTCACCTGTTGTACCCCGCACATGCCGTTCAGCTCTCATGGTGGGCGCCGCTCCACCGGCTGAGCCGCCGAGTGCATTCGGAGGCACCATGGGCCACCGGGCTTTCACCCCCTCCTTGCGGCGATTGCAGTGGCCACCCAAGTTCTGGCTGGAGCTGCCGCCTCGATACGACGGCATGGCGGATCTGGCAGGATTTCTCCACGTGTATACGAAGGCTATTTGGGTGGATGACGGCGATGACAAGGCCATGGTTAGCTTGCTCCTGATGTCCCTTACGGGTGTGCTGCGTGCCTGGCTCCTGGGATTGCTGGAGTCTTCAGTGGCCTCCTGGGAGGAGCTGCGCGACCTCTCCATCACACGCTTCGCGGCGCTAGTGCCCCACGTCGTCGTCGCGGCCCTCCTTTGCGGCTCGCATGCGCTCGCCTCGGACCGCCATGTCAAGCAGTTCTTCCGCCAGATGGGCGCCACCCACGCGAAGTGGGGAGCTCCTCCGGGCTAGGTGGCGCCTAAGGCCGACCTCACCATCGACTCAAGGGACCACCCCATGACCACGGCCGGCGCCGGCGTGCTCCCAATGCCCTGCACCCCCACCATCTGCAACGTAGTGGTCACGGCCAGGACCATCATCAATGGCGGCGCCGGCCTCAATGTCCTCTCTATGGAAGAATTTATCCTACTTCATGTGCCCTACGGATGTCTCCTCCCCACCAAGCCATTCTCTAGGGTTCTTGATGGCTCCACCTGCCCTCTAGGACAGATCTGCCTCCCTGTCACCTTTGGGACACGCGACAACTACCGCACCGAGCTCATCGACTTCGACATCGCCCATGTCAGCCTCCCATACAACTCCATTCTTGGGTACTCGGCCTTGGCCAAGTTCATGGCGGCGACCCATCCTGGCTACAACCTCATGAAGATGTCGGGAAGCAGCGGTATCCTCACCATGGCAGGGGACACCAAGGATGTGCTCTCGACCCTCAAGCTTGCCTTCAGGGCCACGGCGGCTACGCGGCCTAGCGGGGAAGGCGCTCCGGAGGGCCTGTGGGCTGCGCCAGCAAAGAAGAAGCAATTGTCCTCTCAGGAAAGGGCCGAGATGAAGCAGGTGCCGATCGACGAAGACGGAGGATCAGACTCTACCTTACCATAGGAGCTAGCCTCCCCCCAGACCAGGAAGAAGCGCTAGTCGGCTTCCTCCGTGCGAACAAGGACGTGTTTGCATGGGAGGTGGCAGACCTGGTCGGGGTTCCGCGTAGAGTAAGCGAGCACCACCTGATGGTGTGCCCCAATGCACGCCAAGTGAAGCAGAAGGCATAGAGGCAAGCCCAGGAGAAGTAGTCGTTTATGATCCAATAGACCCACAAGCTGCAAGAAGTCAGCGTCATACGAGAAGTGTGGCACCCAGACTGGCTCGCGAATCCAGTCATCGTCCCCAAGAATGGCGGGAAAGAGCGCATATGCGCCGATTTCACCAATCTCAACAAGGCTTTCCCTCAAGACCCTTTCCCTCTTCAGCGCATCAACCGGATTGCCGACTCCACCATCGAGTGTGATTTACTGTGCTTCCTAGACGCCTTCTCGGGCTATCATCAAATTAAGATGGCGGTGCAAGATGTTGAGAAGATGGCTTTTTTTCCCCGTGATGGGTGTACCGCTACACCTGCATGTCGTTTGGGATGCGCAATGTAGGAGCAACCTTCCAATGGTTAATGCATATCACCCTAGGCCAGTAGATCGGGTGGAACGCTGAGGCATACGTCGACGACATAGCGGTGAAATCTCGGGAAGCAAGGACCCTTACCAAAGATTCGGAGGAGACGTTCGCTAGCCTACGCAAATGAACTTGCGGCTCAACCCGGAGAAATGTCTGTTTGGCGTCCCGTCTGGCAAGCTCCTGGGTTTCCTGGTGTCTCACAGAGGGATCTAGGCCAACCCAAAGACGGTCAAGGCCATAGAAAGGATGAGTCCGCCGCAAACCCTGAAGGAGATGTAGAAGCTGGCGGGCTGCATAACCTCGCTTAGGCGTTTCATCTCCAAGCTAGGAGAGCGCACCCTCCCCTTCTTCAAGCTGACAAAAAAGAAAGGCCCGTTCGAGTGGACTCTGATGGCTGACGCATCCTCCCAAGATCTCAAGAGATACCTCAGCAGCCTGTCGGTGATGGTAGCACCATGCCCTCTTGAACCCTTGGTGCTCTACCTGGCCACCACGCCTCACTCTGCCAGCACAGCACTGGTGTCGGTCCGGGAGGAGCGTCTAGCCAAGGGCTCATGGAACAGCACTTCACACCTGATCCAGACGTGGCAGCCCCAGGACGGTGCTCCTGCGGCCTTTGCTACCCCAAAGAATGACCAAGCTCCTCAGGATGGCGCTCCTGAGGCCTCGGTCGCCCCAAGAGATGACCAAGTTCCTCTAGACGACACTCCCAAGGCCTCGGCTACCCCAACAAACAACCAAGCTTCTGAGATCCCCCAATCTCAGGAGGTGTAGGACCCCACCGACGCCTCCACCCTCGTCGAACACCCGGTGTACTTCGTCAGCAGGATGCTGCGCGATGCGCGGGTACGCTATCCCATGCTGCAAAAGCTTTTGCTCGCCCTCTTTGTCGCCTCCCGAAAGCTGCGTCACTACTTCCAAGGCCACCCCATCAAGGTTGTCTCAGCTTACCCCCTGGAGAGGGTGCTCCGGAGCTCAGACGCCGTAGGAAGGGTCGCCGAATGGAACATCGAACTACATGCATTCTAGTTGTAGTTCAGCACCACCAAGATCATCAAGGGCACGACCCTCGCCGATTTCGTGGAGGAATGGACCGACGTCCCTGACCAGGAAGTGTGCAGGACCGTTCTCTCGCGCCCGGAAATGAAGCGCCGAATGGTTGGGTCATGTACTTTGACGGTGCATTCGTGCATCAGAGCGCGGGGGCTTGAGCCGTGCTCATCTGACCCACCCAGGACAAGCTCTACTACGTCGTGCAGCTCTGCTTCCAGCATGCCGAGAAGGCCTCCAATAACATCGCGGAACACGAAGGCCGGATCGCCGGCCTCAAGGCTGCGTCAGCATTGGGGGTGAGGCACCTCACCATTAAGGGTGACTCCCAGCTCCTTGTCAACTCCTTAAACAAGGCATACAAGCCAAAGGATGAGCACATGGAGGCATACCTCGAGGAGGTACGCAAAATTGAGAAACGGTTCTTGGTCTTGGAGTTGCAGCACGAGTCGCGTGGCCCGAACAAGGAGGAAGACGACATTGCCAAGAGGGCATCCCGGTGTCTACCTTAGGAGCCGGGCATCTTTGAGGAGCGGCTCTTCAAGCCATCGGCAGCTCCTCCCGCCGCGGGCCCATCTTTGCTTCAAGAGGAGCTTCCCCCAACACCCCTCTCAGGCGCACCAGCTTGTGGCCCGGCCTCAGGATCCCGCTTGCTCCTTGCGCACGAGCCTTAGGAGGGGTGCTGGACCGAGGAGTTCAAGGCGTACCTACTCCAGGGCACCTTGCCGGAGAAGGAGGAAGACACGGAGTGTGTGGCCCGCCAGGCCACTTCATACTGCATCCAGGACGGTGAGCTCTACCGAAAACGACCAAACAATGTTTATCTACAATGCATCTCTAGGGAGCAGGGATGCGAGCTGTTGGCCGACATACACGACAGGGACTGCGGGCATCACTCCTCATCACGCACCCTCATGGGCAAGGCATTCCGCAGTGGGTTCTACGGGCCCACGATGCCCAATGATGCTATCGAGCTGGTAAGATCCTGTCACGCCTGTCAGTTCCATGCCAAGCAGATCCGTCGGCCCTCTCATTGCCTCCAGACTATCCCACTCTCATGGTCGTTCGTGGTCTGGGGGCTGGACATCCTGGGCCCATTCCCCTGAGCGCCCGGGGCTACCGCTACCTGTACATCACCGTCGATAAGTTCACCAAGTGGGTCGAGGTGGAGGTCGTCCGCACCATCCCGGCCGACTCGTCCATCAAGCACATTAGGGGCGTCATGGGCTGTTTCGGGGTTCTTAATCGCATCATCACCAAAAATGGCTTGCAGTGCACCAACAAACTTTTCAAAACATTTTGTGCTAACCTTTGGAACGCAGATATGCTACGCTTCGGTGGCACACCCTCGGAGCAATGGCTAGGCTGAGCGCGCCAACGCAGAGGTCCTAAGAGGCCTCAAGGCAAGGACCTTAAAGAAGAAGCTGGAGGCATACGGCAGGGGCTGGCTCGATGAACTCCAGTTCGTGGTGTGGTCCATCCACACCACTGAGACCAAGCCGAAGGGCGAGACTCCATTCTTCCTCATCTCCGGAGCTGAAGCGGTTCTCCCTCACGAGGTCAGGCATCGCTCCACGCGGGTCTTGGCATTTGACGAGGCACGCCAGGATGCCTCATGGGGTATGGACCTCATGCTGGGGGAGGAACGCTGCCCCCAAGCCTCGCTCCGAGCAGCGAGGTACCAGCAGGCGCTGCACCAGTACCACTTCTGCATCGTCTGCTCTAGGACGCTCGAGGTGGGTGATCTCGTCTTGAGGCAGGTGCTCGCTAGGTTAGCGCTTCACAAGCTCTCACCCATGTGGGAGGGCCCGTTCAGGATCGCCCGTGTGTCCAGGCCTGGCACCGCGTGCCTGGAGACGCGAGACGGGATCCCCTTCCAGAACGCCTGGAACATCCAGCACCTCCGGAAGTTCTACCCATGAAGAAGTCCTCGCGCATGTGAAAGTCTCCGCTCGTGACACTCTCGCATAATAATGAGTTGGGGCTGTACATGCCCAGAGTCTCCTGAGTGCCTGATACATCTCCAACGTATCTACATTTTTTGATTGCTCCAAGCTATATTATCTACTGTTTTGAATGGTTATGGGCTTTATTATACACATTTATATCATTTTTGGGACTAACCTATTAACCCAGAGCCCAGTGCCAGTTTCTGTTTTTACCTTGTTTTAGGGTTTCAAAGAAAAGGAAAATCAAACGGAGTCCAATTGACCTGAAACCTCATGAAACTTATTTTTGGATCAAAAGAAGCTCGGGAGACTTGGAGTCCATGTAAGGGGAGCTTCGAGGAAGCCACGAGGTAGGGGGGCGCGCCCTCCAGCCTCGTGGGCCCCTTGTGGCCCCCGTGACGTACTTCTTACGCCTATATATCTCCATATACCCTAAAAACATCCGTGAGCACAATAGATCGGGAGTTCCGCCGCGAGAAGCCTCCGTAGCCACCGAAAACCAATCTAGACCCGTTCTGGCACCCTGTCGGAGGGGGCAATCCCTCTCCGGTAGCCATCTTCATCATCCCGGTGCTCTCCATGATGAGGAGGGAGTAGTTCTCCCTTGGGGCTGAGGGTATGTACCAGTAGCTATGTGTTTGCTCTCTCTCTCTCTCTCTCTCGTGTTCTTGAGGTGATACGATCTTGATGTATCGCGAGCTTTGCTATTATATTTGGATCCTATGATGTTTCTTCCCCCCCCCTCTACTCTCTTGTAATTGATTGAGTTTCCCTTTGAAGTTATCTTATTAGATTGAGTCTTTAAAGATTTGAGAACACTTGATGTATGTCTTGCCGTGCGTATCTGTGGTGACAATGGGATACCACGTGATTCACTTGATGTATGTTTTGGTGATTAACTTGCGGGTTCCTCCCATGAACCTATGCATAGGGGTTGGCACATGTTTTCGTCGTGATTCTTCGGTAGAAACTTTGGGGCACTCTTTGAGGTTCTATGTGTTGGTTGAATAGATGAATCTGAGATTGTGTGATGCATATCGTATAATCATACCCACGGATACTTGAGGTGACATTGGAGTATCTAGGTGACACTAGGGTTTTGGTTGATTTGTGTCTTATGGTGTTATTCTAGTACGAACTCTTGGGCTGTTTGTGACACCTATAGGAATAGCCCAACGGATTGATTGGAAAAAATAACTTTGAGGTGGTTTCGTACCCTACCATAATCTCTTTGTTCGTTCTCCACTATTAGTGACTTTGTAGTGACTCTTTATTGCATGTTGAGGGATAGTTATGTGATCCAATTATGTTATTATTGTTGAGGGAACTTGCACTAGTGAAAGTATGAACCCTAGGCCTTGTTTCAACGCATTGCAATACAGTTTACGCTCACTTTTATCATTAGTTACCTTGCTTTTTTTATATTTTCAGATTACAAAAACCTTTATCTACTATCCATATACCTCTTGTATCACCATCTCTTCGCCGAACTAGTGCACCTATACAATTTACCATTGTATTGGGTGTGTTGGGGACACAAGAGACTCTTTGTTATTTGGTTGCAGGGTTGCTTGAGAGAGACCATGTTCATCCTACGCCTCCTACGGATTGATAAACCTTAGGTCATCCACTTGAGGGAAATTTTCTACTATCCTACAAACCTCTGCACTTGGAGGCCCAACAACGTCTACAAGAAGAAGGTTGTGTAGTAGACATCAAGCTCTTTTCTGGCACCGTTGCCGGGGAGGTTAGCGCTTGAAGATATATCTTTAGATCTGGTAATCGAGTCTTTTAGTTTCTTGTTTTATCACTACTTTAGTTTATAAAAGAAAACTATAAAAAATGGGATTGAGTTTGTCTCATATGCTTCACCTTTTTAATATATTTCATAAGTATGATGGAAAGAAAATTGTGCTCAAGTGCTAGAAGAAGAAATCTATAAAATGTTTGGCACTAAATATTTGAATGATGAGCATGATTGCAATGTTGTTAGTACGAATTCTTTGAATATCCATGATACTAATGATGATTGCACTAGTGATGATGTCTCCTATAAACATGTCAATTTTTGTGGAGTACATTGGGTTTGTACGAACACACCAAATAGGGAAGATAGATATTGCAAGAGGCATAAGTACATAGAAACTGAATTGTTGCAAGAAAGTCTTGATGATTGTGCTGAAAAATTCAATATTTTTCGAGCCCCTTATGAAATTTGCAATGAACATGGTCTTTTAAATCTCCAATGCAAATTGTTTCATGACCGAATCGTATCCAAAAATTGTGATAATTTGATTACCCTTGAGCATCATAAAGAGCTTAGTCTTCTTTTGCGGTATGAGGAAATGAAACGTATAACTGAGGGTATTCCAAAGTTTAATCTTGATAGATTTCTTGATTTTGATCTAGAAAAATTTATATGTATTGTGCGGTGAATTGTATTGAAAATCCTTATATTGCCAACTACATAAAGAAAAGAAAACAAATAGAAGATGACGAGAATACTAATGAAAGGGAAGAGGCTTCCCAATACCCTCCTATTATTTCTTGTGATGAATCAGGTAACGAGGAGGAGCCTCCTATTCAACCAATCTCATTAATAAGGAGCTCCAAAAAGAGGATTGAACCCACACATGATCTGGTGAAGAAGAAGAAAAGAAAAAGGAAGAGAGGTAAAAAGATATCTCTCTCAAATAATGGTGCTCCTATTACTATTGTGCCTCATGAAAATATAATTGTGGAAGATAATGCTACTTCTTATGATCTTGAAAATCTTTTTGGCACTTGCTTGGAAGAATATGATAATTGCTATACTATTGGTGCTATCCATACTATTAATGATGACAGTGATTATGCTTATGATATGAAAAGGCCCAAGCTTGGGGATGCTATGTTTGATGAAGATGATGTTTTTGAGAATATATTTTCTGCAATTAATGTTTGTCCCAAGCTTGGGGAAGCTATGATTAATGAAGATGATATTTTTAGTCTCCCAAGTTTTGATATGCAACTATATAATGATGATAGCATGCCTCCTACTTATGATGATTATTGTGATGATACTTATGGTATAAAAAGTAGTGATTATATTTATAAAACTTGTCATGATTATGATTACCCCTTCTCTAAACATTACTATTTTAATGTGGAAACAATTTATAGTATTCGAGTTTCCTATGATACTCTCACTATTCAGAATGAGAAGAACTTTGCTTATGTGGAGAGTAGTAAAAATTCTATGCTTGTAGATCATGAAAATAATGCTTTAGGTGCTGGTTATATTGTTGAATTAATTCATGATGCTACTGAAAATTATTATGAGGGAGGAATATATGCTTGTAGGAATTGCAATAATATCAAGTTTCCTCTTTATGTGCTTAAAGTTTTGAAGTTATGCTTGTTTTGCCTTCCTATGCTAGTAGATTATTGTTCCCATAAGTTGTTTGCTCAAAAAATCCCTATGAATAGGAAGTGGGTTAGGCTTAAATATGCAGTCATATTCTTCAGGATGCTCTCTTTATGTTCCAATTCTTGTCCTTTATGTGAGCATCATTGAAATCATCATGCCTAGCTAGGGGCGTTAAACGATAGCGCTTGTTGGGAGGCAACCCAATTTTATTTTTGTTCCTTGCTTTTTGTTCCTGTTTAGTAATAAATAATTCATCTAGCCTCTATTTAGATGTGGTTTTATGCTTTTAATTAGTGTTTGTGCCAAGTAGAACCTTTCGGAAGACTTGGGGGAAGTCTTTATGATCATGCTGTAAAAAACAGAAACTTTAGCACTCACGAGAATTGCTGCCGTTTTTATTTAGAAGGTGATATTTAGTTAATTATTTTTCAGAAGATTAATAGATAAATTCCTCAGGTTCAGAAATTTATTTGAGAATTTTATGAGTTTCAGAATTATACGTTTGATCCAGATTACTACAGACTGTTCTGGTTTTGACAGATTCTGTTTTTCACGTGTTGTTTACTTATTTTGATGAATCTATGATTAGTAAAAGAGTTTATAAACCATAGAGAAGTTGGAATACAGTAGGTTTAAAACCAATATAAATAAAGAATGAGTTCATTATAGTACCTTGAAGTGGTGATTTATTTTTTCTTATACTAACAGAGCTTACGAGTTTTCTGTTAAGTTTTGTGTTGTGAAGTTTTCAAGTTTTGGGTAAAGATTCGATGGATTATGGAATAAGGAGTGGCAAGAGCCTAAGCTTGGGGATGCCAAAGGCACCCCAAGGTAATATTCAAGGACAACCAAAAGCCTAAGCTTGGGGATTCCCCGGAAGGCATCCCCTCTTTCGTCTTCATTCATCGGTAACTTTACTTGGAGCTATATTTTTATTCGCCACATGATATGTGATTTGCTTGGAGCGTCATTTTATTTTATTTAGTTTTGCTTGCTGTTTGAATAAAATACCAAGATCTTAAATTCTTAAATGTTAGAGAGTCTTCACATAGTTGCATAATTATTCGACCACTCATTGATCTTCACTTAAATCTTTTGGAGTAGTTTGTTGTTGCTCTAGCGCTTCACTTATATCCTTTTAGAGCATGGTGGTGGTTTTATTTTGTAGAAATAGATGAACTATTAGGCTTCACTTATATCATTTTGAGAGTCCTAAACATCATGGTAATTTGCTTTGGTTATGAATTTAGTCCTAATATGATGGGCATCCAAGAGGGATATAATAAAAACTTTCATATAAAGTGCATTGAATACTATGAGAAGTTTGATGCTTGATGATTGTTTTGAGATATGAAGATGGTGATATTATATAGAGTCATGCTAGTTGAGTAGTTGTGAATTTGAGAAATACTTGTGTTGAAGTTTGTGATTCCCGTAGCATGCACGTATGGTGAACCGTTATGTGTTGAAGTCGGAGCATGATTTATTTATTGATTATCTTCCTTATGAGTGGCGGACGGGGACGAGCGACGGTGTTTTCCTACCAATCTATCCCCCCTAGGAGCATGCGCATAGTACTTTGCAATAAGTATGTGAGTTCTTTATGACTAATTTTGTGTCCATGGATTATACGCACTCTCAACCTTCCACCATTGCTAGCCTCTCTAGTACCGCGCAACTTTCGCCGGTACAATAAACCCAGCATATACCTTCCTCAAAACAGCCACCATACCTACCTATTATGGCATTTCCATAGCCATTCCGAGATATATTTCCATACAACTTTCCACCGTTCTATTTATTATGACACGCTCCATCATTGTCATAGTGCTATGCATGATCATGTAGTTGACATTGTATTTGTGGCAAAGCCACCGTTCATAATTCTTTCATACATGTCACACATGCATCATTGCACATCCCGGTACAACGCCGAAGGCATTCATATAGAGTCATATTTTGTTCTAAGTACCGAGTTGTAATTGTTGAGTTGTAAGTAAATTAAAGTGTGATGATCATCATTATTAGAGCATTGTCCCAGTAAGGAAAGGATGATGGAGGCTATGATTCCCCCACAAGTCGGGATGAGACTCCGGACAAAAATAAATAAATAAAAGAGGCCAAAGAAGTCCAATAAAAAAAGAGAGAAAAGAGGCCATAAAAATAGAGAAAGTCCCAAAAAATAAAAAAAAATGAGAGAAAAAGAGAGAAGGGGCAATGCTACTATCCTTTTACCACACTTGTGCTTCAAAGTAGCACCATGATCTTCATGATAGAGAGTCTCCTATGTTGTCACTTTCATATACTAGTGGGAATCTTTCATTATAGAACTTGGCTTGTATATTCAAATCATGGGCTTCCTCAAAATGCCCTAAGTCTTCGTGAGCAAGCAAGTTGGATGCACACCCACTAGTTTCTTTTGTTGAGCTTTCATACACTTATATCTCTAGTGCATTCGTTGCATGGCAATCCCTACTCACTCACATTGATATCTATTGATGGGCATCTCCATAGCCCGTTGACACGCCTAGTTGATGTGAGACTATCTTCTCCCTTTTTTTCTTCTCCACAACCACCCTTCTATACCACCTATAGTGTTATATCCATGGCTCACGCTCATATATTGCGTGAAGATTGAAAAAGTTTGAGAACATCAAAAGTATGAAACAATTTCTTGGCTTGTCATCGGGCTTGTGCATGATTTCAATATTTTATGTGGTGAAGATAGAGCATAGCCAGACTATATGATTTTATAGGGATAGCTTTCTTTGGCCATGTTATTTTGAGAAGACATGATTGCTTAGTTAGTATGCTTGAAGTATTATTGTTTTTATGTCAATATGAACTTTTATCTTGAGTCTTTCGGATCTGAATATTCATGCCAAAATTAAGAAGAATTACATTGAAATTATGCCAAGTAGCACCCCGCATCAAAAATTCTGTTTTTATCATTTACCTACTCGAGGACGAGCAGGAATTAAGCTTGGGGATGCTGATACGTCTCCAACGTATCTATATTTTTTGATTGCTCCATGCTATATTATCTACTATTTTGAATGTTAATGGGCTTTATTATACACTTTTATATCATTTTTGGGACTAACCTATTAACCCAGAGCCCAGTGCCAGTTTCTGTTTTTACCGTGTTTTAGGGTTTCGAAGAAAAGGAAAATCAAACGGAGTGCAATTGACCTAAAACTTCACGGAACTTATTTTTGGATCAGAAGAAGCCCGGGAGACTTGGAGTCCACATAAGGGGAGCTTCGAGGAAGCCACAAGGTAGGGGGGTGCGCCCACCCCCTGGGCGCGCCCTCCACCCTCATGGGCCCCTCGTGGCCCCCCTGACGTACTTCTTCCGCCTATATCTCCATATACCCTAAAAACATCCGTGAGCACAATAGATCGGGAGTTCCGCTGCCAGAAGCCTCCGTAGACACCGAAAACCAATCTAGACCCGTTCTAGCACCCTGCCGGAGGGGGCAATCCCTCTCCGGTGGCCATCTTCATCATCCCGGTGCTCTCCATGACGAGGAGGGAGTAGTTCTCCCTCGGGGCTGAGGGTATGTACCAGTAGCTATGTGTTTGATCTATCTTTCTCTCTCTCTCTCTCTCTCTCTCTCTCTCTCGTGTTCTTGAGGTGATACGATCTTGATGTATCGCGAGATTTTCTATTATATTTGGATCCTATGATGTTTCTTCCCCCTCTACTCTCTTGTAATGGATTGAGTTTCCCCTTTGAAGTTATCTTATCGAATTGAGTCTTTAAAGATTTGAGCACACTTGATGTATGTCTTGCCGTGCGTATCTGTGGTGACAATGGGATACCACGGGATTCACTTGATGTATGTTTTGGTGATCAACTTGCGGGTTCCGCCCATGAACCTATGCATAGGGGTTGGCACACGTTTTCGTCGTGATTCTCCAGTAGAAACTTTGGGTCACTCTTTGAGGTTCTATGTGTTGGTTGAATAGATGAATCCGAGATTGTGTGATGCATATCGTATAATCATACCCATGGATACTTGAGGTGACATTCGAGTATCTAGGTGACATTAGGGTTTTGGTTGATTTGTGTCTTAAGGTGTTATTCTAGTACGAACTCTAGGGCTGTTTGTGACACCTATAGGAATAGCCCAACGGAGTGATTGGATAGAATAACTTTGAGGTGGTTTCGTACCCTACCATAATCTCTTCGTTCGTTCACCGCTATTAGTGACTTTGGAGTGACTCTTTGTTGCATGTTGAGGGATAGTTATGTGATCCAATTATGTTATTATTGTTGAGGGAACTTGCACTAGTGAAAGTATGAACCCTAGGCCTTGTTTCAACGCCTTGCAATACCATTTACGCTCACTTTTATCATTAGTTACCTTGGTGTTTTTATATTTTCAGATTACAAAAACCTTTATCTACTATCCATATACCACTTGTATCACCATCTCTTCACCGAACTAGTGCACCTATACAATTTACCATTGTATTGGGTGTGTTGGGGACACAACAGACTCTTTGCTATTTGGTTGCAGGGTTGCTGGAGAGAGACCATCTTCATCCTACGCCTCCTACGGATTGACAAACCTTAGGTCATCCACTTGAGGGAAATTTGCTACTATCCTACAAATCTCTGCACTTGAATGCCCAACAACGTCTACAAGAAGAAGGTTGTGTAGTAGACATCAGTGCCGCCCCTGGCCCTCATGGGGGCTCCCACCCGTCCTAGTGGAGGCCGCATGCTCCGCACTGGTGGGAAGACAAGAATACTAGTTTAGGTGCGGGATGCGGCTGTTCTTTTTCTTGCTTTCTATAGTTGGTTTGCAACTTCTTGAATGAAGATTGGAGCTTTCGTGTCTTTCGTTCACAAGGGTTGAAAAATTTCTCTCTTTTCATTCGCCTCCCCAATCTTGTTTTAGGAAGAGCAGCAGTTGCCCATCTCTCTTCCTTACATGTCCCGTGCGCGGGGGCTGGGTACGGTGTGCGCGCCTGGGCTCGCCCACGACCACACCTTGCTGAAGCCCTGCTACCTTGGGCTTCAGCGTCTTTATCCTCGTGGGACACTCTTAGAGGAACTTGCGGGCATGCGCATCCTCTCAAGTCCGTGCCTCTGGGCATCATGACGTGACGTGCTAGCTACGGCCAACCCATGCTCGGGGGCTCACGCGAGGTGAGACGAGATGCCTCATGAGGTCTTCTGACCCCGCGGCTGCAGGGCATCTCCTGAGGCTCAACGGCTCTTGTGCCTTCAAGAGGGAAGCCCTCGAAAGACATCCTTGAAGCAAGGGGCGCGCCCTCATGGCATGTGAGTCTACTGCAAATACATCCAGCTAAGTCGTCCTAACTACGCTCAGTAGCAGCGTGGATATCACGACACAACATAAAAATAGCAAGCATAGCAAGATGGAGCAAGTACCATGGTTTATTACACGCCCCAACGGGGCCTTCTCCTTCTCTTTGTTCAATGCAGGAAAAAGGAAAAAATCAAAAGCAAGGCACGCGACTACAGCGGCTCTGGAGGCCTAGCCCTGGGAGCACCCAAGCTCAGTTGGAGTCCTCCTCCTGCTTCACCGATGCGCGTGGGCTATGCAGCTGGTCACCCTCCCCAGTCCAAGCCTTGCGGCGTAGCAGCTCCTCGTCCTTGTCATCTCCCGTGCACTGCCCAGAATCGGAGCCCCCACTGCTGGAGGCGGCGCTGACGTCGCCAAGGGAAAGTTTACCACCAGCAGCGGTGATGCCATTGTCGTCGTCCTCGTTGTCATTGTCTCTATCCATACAGCACCCCAGGCACTGGCTGCCTTCTCCGAAGACCCTGACATAGAGGGTCACGACGCCATTGTACCTGAAGTGGAGGGTGCACCTCCCATGCAGACCATGCACGCGGGCAAGCGGCTTGAAACCGCGGTTCAAGAACACATTGCTAGCGGCAATGACTTCAACATCCACCCACGAGGCCTAGCTACAGCAACTGTCAGCCTACAACCAGAAGCCACTAGGCCCTCCGGCCGGCATCACACTCGCAAAGGAGCGCGGAAGCTGGAGCCAGATGCCCACTGGCCTCTCCGTCCACACGACGAACTCCGGAGATTAATCGGCTGAGTGGGAGCATGGTCAAGGCGGCCGGACGATCGCCGCACGCCTCCCCCCATCGCCAAGGTCGAGCTGTCCATGGTAGCCCCTGCCACGGGAAGAAGCTCCGCCGCGGCTGCCGGAGGTAGCGCCGGCTACTGAATAAGCACTCCCGCGCCCTCGAGGGGCCACCACTGGGGTCGGCACATGCTTCCGGGGCCGCCCACGACCCCTCTTGGGTGGCTGTGAGCCTGGCCCCTCCTTGGGAGCCTTCCCTTTCTCCGCCGCGGAAAACCTCCTCATCGGTGCCATGGGGGTTGTGACGAGACGACGAGAACAAGAAGGAAGAAGATGGAGCAAGCAGCAGGAAGATGGAGATGAGTAGGGGGCTCCACTCCTCCCCCTATTTATAGCCAGGAAGAGGCCAACCGTGAGCCTCCACGATCCCTAGTAATGATGATCTTTCTTGCATTCAGCAGGCTATTGTCAAGTCGAACGGTTGCCGAGGCGGCATGGGGAAGTGGAGACGCCCACGTCCCATCAAGCGCCGCACGTCGACCGGGCCCACAGGCGGTTGGGGCCCACAACGCTTCGCCATTGCCCTTTGGCTTTGCCTCAAAGCCAAGTCTGAGCGCACCTTGTGCCCGGGGGCTACTGTCAGTGTTCCGGGAACCGGGGTACCCAGACTTGCCTGCCTGTGGCCCATGATGTGGCTCCATCGATGGCCTGGTGTGGCCCATCATCAGCATCAACAACCCAAGACTCTCGTGAGGGGCCAAGTCTCACGAGGCGGACGATGCCAAGACCTTCAGAAGGACTGACCTCACTAGGCTAGCTCCTGAGGAGCGGAGATTCCTATGCAAGCCCCATCCTCGCGAGGTTCAGATGACGCAAGCCATGACGATCAAGGCCAAGCGGGCGCCAGCGGGCGCAGTACAGTAGGTTTCCTCTTTGGTGCTAAAGAGGCAAGTGCAGGCGCGGACTCCCTAGGAATCAACCAAAGGTTCCCATTTCTATGCTACAACACCAGTACCACCATGACGATAGGACGGAGGTCATCGCCGAGCCCACCACGACGTCATGACCAGAAGCTTTGCAGGCGAAGACGACCTTTCGTCAGGATAAGATGTACTCGTTGTATCCCTTTGAATTTGGCCATTATGGGATCCCTTCCGGTCTTCATTTTGCAGAGAGGACTAAGGTCGCTATAAATACAGCCTAGGCTCCACGATAGGGCGGGAGAGACCATCCATATCCTCACCAGCTCATACAAGCACAAGAAGAAGCCTCCTGATGTTGTTCTTCCCCTGTACCAGTTCATCCCCAGCCCACCGTGAGGCTAATTCACCACAAAGTAGGAGTAGGTATTACACCGCAAGGTGGCCCGTACCTGGGTAAACCTCCTTGTCCCATTCTTTTCTAGTTATCGAGCTAGGCAGTGAGGTCGACGAGTTGGAAGACTGGGGAGGTTGAGTTCTTCGCACACACCCCAGAGTTCGAATCTATCTTCGATCTGCGGAGCCCTCAATCCGACAAGTATGATCAAACACATGATCACAAGAGTGTCTTGCGAGCATAAAACAAATTGTAGCATAGGAAACAAACAACCAAAAAGATCAAAGTAGCAAGAGAAGCAAATGAAACCTACAAAAGAGTAAGATATACTATCTCTCTCAAAGCCTGTGATCTATAGACTTTCTCCCCCTTTGGCAACAAGTTACCAAAAAAATTAAAAATGTAGTGTTATACGACACTCTAGGCACGATCTCTGGGAGCTCTTGAGGTGGCCTTCTGGCTTGTTACTCTGGTGTGCGTAGATGGCATGGAGAGGACGACATCTACAAATACTTCATACGATGTCCGTGGAGCTGGAGGGGTTGACACTGGAGGTGCAACCATGGCAGTTGTTGCATGTGTTGAAGTAGTAGTCCTAGAGTCTTGGACAACTGGCACTGCTGACGACCTTTGTGCCCTTGGCACTCTCTGGAAAGTATCGGTGGTTGGTCTGTCCTCCCTATCCTCAACTTCTTCCTCGAACTTCTCCAAAGTGGTCTATAGCTCTGTGACCTTCACATCTAGATCATGAAATTTAGTCTCAATGATCCTCTCAAGGCTCTCTTGATTTTGAGTCAGGGTGGCCAAGCCCTTCTCAATTCTAACTCTAGCCTCAAGAAGATAACTGAGTTGATCTTGCTTGGTCTTGAGCATCACTGTAGAAGCATCTGGTGCACTTGTCGCCTTTCCTAATTTTGCAGCCTCTGCTCTCTCTCTCTCTCCCTCTCTCTCCCTCTATTCTCCTGGGCTTCTGCACAAGTAGGATGGGATGCATCCATGACAACCTCGTTGTCTTCAAAATCTGGCCTCAGCGGAAAGTGCTCTTTATCAAGAAGACATGTCCCAGTTCCCATCTTGGAATTGATCAACATTTTAATGTGAGGGGCATATCCACAAGATCTCTTCTGATCAGCAGTTGTTCTCTTCAAAGTCTCAATAATCAAGATCATCACCTTGAACTTCTAAGGTACATCAAACATGTGGAGAAAGTTAATTGAGTGAACACAGATCATTCTATGATCTCCTGACTCGGGAAAAAGAGTGTGACTCAAGATATCGTTGATAGTGGTCAGACCAGACAGCATATAGTATATGGATCCAAGCTTATGAGTTTCCAAGGCATCATTAGGAATAGTCTTGTACGTCTTGGCCATCGAGTTGTGATCCTTCCTAGGCTTGGCATATACATCAGTGTCATTCTCCTCTTCCTTTGGGGCATTGATCAACTTGTCCCATTCAGAGATTATCGATTGATACTTTGTTCCTTCAGTCATCCAGACAATCCTTCCATTAGGGTAGAAGTGAGCAGTGGAATAGAATTGCATGATCATCTCATCGTTCCACTTGGTCAACTTCTGACCAACAAACTTGTCAACTTCATTCATTCTGAAGCTCTCATGCACACCTAGGAAGTAGTCCTCATTGTGAACAATGTATGTCCAGTCAACCCACTTCATATCACAAACAATGGGCTTCTGGTCTAACAAGACAGTCTCATAGAAATCCTGCTGTTCCTTGGTGTGAAAACGATAGACCATAGCAGTTCTCCTCCTAGTGGCATAAGGATCAGTCTTTCTCCAGAGTCTCAGGCCTGCATCCTTTCTCAGCTTCATATTTTCTGCCAAAGGATGATCATCACTATGATCTAGAATCTTGGGCTTCAGCTTTCTAAGAACTTGTTGCTCTTCTTCTTCTTGAGCCTCAGGCACTGGGGCCTTATTCTTCTTAGCAGTAGATATGTTCCTTGTTGACCTCTTGGGTGCAGATGGTTTGGGGGCTTGAGCTTGAGTTGGAGGCTTTGGGGCAGACATGGGCTTCGATGGAGCAGCCCCAATCCTTATGGCATCCCCCATAAGCTTATGAGTCTTTGCAGGAGGTGCAACAGGCTCTTCCTCCTCTTCTTCTTCATCAGAATCTCTCATCATAGAAGGTTTGCCAATGACTTCGGCAATAGTCTTTCTAACTCTCTCCTCCCCATTCTTTCCTCTAGCAGCCTCCTCCTCTCTTGCTTAAAGAGTGAACTCCATGGTTTCTTGAGTGGAGGCTCTGGCTTTTGACGTACGATTCCTCTAGCAGTAGCCTTCTCGGGCATTCGAGACTTGGTGGCAGCAGCAGCATACTCTTTATTGAGTACTTTCTTCTTGGATGTCACCTCCTCCTCAATGACCAAGTCCACATCCTAAGATTCAGATGTTCTCTTCTTTTTTGTCCTGGTGGCTGCCTTGGGCAAGTTTCTAGGAGTGCTTCTGCTCCCCTCATCATAACTGCTTGAGGGACTAGTGCCATCACTGAGGTTGACCTGCTCTTTGGACTTGTTCTGGCTATCACTGCCCTCTGACATAGCTGAAACTGGCCCTGCGAATAGTTGGGTATAGATAGAGTGGATGAGCATCACAAAGTACAACTTATTTTGCAAAAATATTGAGACACAACTTAATTTTAGTTTTCTATAGAAAGCATTTCAGAGCTACCGATTTGACAAAGTCGGTGGCACCGAAGCACTAACAGAGTCTAAACACACAGTTTTGGTCTGACCGAGATGTAGTTTTGTCTCTCCGAGATGCTAGGATTTCATAGAGTAAGTGATTTCGGTCACACCGATCAGTACACTTCGGTCAGACCAAGTTGTACTTGTGCAATGGCCAGGGCCAATCGGTGTGACCGAGATTCTCAGAACGGTCGGTCCGAGATGAGGTCGGCGGAAACCTAACCCTATGTTTTTTGCATCAAATCTATTCTAATGATTTTTTTGGTGGATAGACTGATCTCATACATGGGAGGAACAATGGCAATGAACTTTGTGCAAGAATCAGAATTAGAGAAAGCACAAAGGCGGTGAGAATCCCGTTGACGGCGGTGGAGACTAGCGACAGGGGGTCACTGGCGACGATGGCGATGATCCGGCGGCAGAGCTGGGAGGCGCAGTCGAGTGTTTGGAGGAGTTTCCAAATTTTCAACCAGCAGTATATATACCCAGTCACTGTCGGTGTGACCAAGTAGAACGACTCGGTTGCACCGAGATGCAAAACTGCTAGTAGTTGCTGCATCTCGGTGTGACCGAATAGTTCAAATCAGTTGCACCAAGATGAAAACCTAGATCAACTTGATGAGTTCGGTGAGACCGAGTAGGGGTGAGTTGGTCTGACCAAAATGCATTAAGTGGTTTTGGAAGTTAAACCCTTGATGGATCGGTGGCGCCGAGTGCTCCTCGCCCGGAGGGTCCGAATTCGACTCGTTCAAACTTTGTGATGTAGCATGAATTGAGTTTGAGATGAGAAAATCATAGATGGCTAAAGGGGGTACTTAGGCATTCTTGTCCATCCATTTGGCAAAAAAGAAAAACCAACCAATCAAAGCAACAAATGGATCTCCTTGAATGGAGAAAATTATGCAACCAACATGCTCACACAATAAGATGGAAAATAAAAGATGTGGCAAAGCATGCACAAAAACTCTAGCATCTATCAAGCAATTGGCGATGACTAGGTCATTTGTATATGATTATATTGTCTGAGGAGTCAAATGAGAACATTTGATCATAGGTCAGACTCGTCGTTTAAGCACAAGTGGGGTTAGCACTTCTACATAAAGCATTGTTCTGTTCACAACATTAGAGTTGCTTTAGCTCAAATCTTAGAGAAAATCTCCCCCTAGATGTGATATCCCCCCTTAGAAAGATGAACTAACCTTGGGTTTTGTCGATGATGACTTCATGTAGATGTTGAAAGATGTGGATGCTCAATGTTGACATAGATCACGGAGCAATCCATTGGAGTGGGTTGCACTTTCAATACCTACATGGGTTAGTCCCACAAGGACCATACAAGGTTATCCATAGACACAGAGTGAAACATACACATGATGATGTCCATGAAAGCATTGGTTTACCTTGTCCCATGTCTTACCAACAAGAGGGTTTATGACTCCTTGAACTAGTGCAAGATATGGAAGTTGATTGCACTTGTCCTTGCTAAAATGAATATGAGTGAAGTATGTTGGTGTAGTCACCCTCAAGAACTCTCTAGTTCTTCTTATTTGGGATCCACATCAACTTGATGGGAATCCTTGGAGTTGTAGTCGTATTGGTAAGGTAGTACTTGATGTAGTCTTGGGAACCCACTTGACCAAAGCCTTAGGAGCTTCTTCAAATGAATCAATCTCTTCTTGAAGCGTGTCCTTTCCTTTTAGCTTGTGGTCTTGTGGTGTAAGATCATCTTGAGTTTGTGTTCCTTTGAAAGAAGTGGGGTCATACTTCTCTTCTCGAGGAACAAACTTCGTCTTGGGGTATTGATCTTTTCGCACTCAACTCCATTGGCATTGAACTTTCGTTCAAAACCAACAACTTGATTCTTCCGGTGCCTTCCTTGCTTGCGTACAATTTCCTCAAATTGCTTACTTCCAACAAGGCTCTTGTAAACACCTTTCTTTATAATTCCCTTCAATAAGCTATTTTCTTACACAAGTGTAACTTGGGTAAGAGAATCATTAGTGTAATAAAGAGAACTACTAGAAGCAACAATATTGGATTTAACATGATTATTGTTACTACTGGAAGAACAATATTTCTTGCCCTTGTTGTTAGATTTTACTTGTGGCATATAACTAGACAAGAGTAAACGCTTGGCATTGTAGGAAGAACTTTTCTTTCGAAGATCATCATTGATTGCCATTAAGAACCCATGCTCTTGTTCCAAATTTATCTTCTCGAAGCGTAGCTTCTTGTGAGTATTTAAAAGATCTCGAGGATCCTCTAAAGTAGTTTCATGACCTATCTTAAGAGTGTTTATTTCTTTAGTTAGACGCTCAATCTCCCTCTTATCATTATCATTCGTTTCATCTTGATTAGCATGATTAATAGAAAATTCATCATAGTTTTAATCACTTGTGTTGTCAACAAGTAAATCATCATCACCTAGCAAATCATCGTATTCACTATTGAAATCAGCATACTCGGGGTGTGATACCTTAGGGCCTTTAGCCATGAAGCATCTTCCAATTCCTTCATTTGGTGAGTCAAATATGTCATAGGAGTTGGATGATAGAAGTGCAAGACCGACAAAACCTTCATCTTGAGTATATTTGGAGTCAGAGTGATAACTTCTCTCAGAGTAGTTGTCGGAGTCAGAACCGGATACCCATTCACCAATGTGAGCTTGATGTCTTCGTCTTGCGTAACTCTTTGATGACTTGTCCTTCCTTTCAAAATCCTTGCTTCTATGGGAGGGTATTCATTCATAACAACCATCTCTACTCCTTCTCTCTCTAGGTGGTGATTCATCTCTTTTACTTATCCATTAGGTGAATCTTCTCTTCTCTTGTAGGGGGCGGCACACTCATTGGAGTAGTGTCCAGGTCTTCCACAATTTTAGTAATTGCGATCACGACTAGAAGATCTTTTGTCACCGTAGGACATTGACTTGGAACTTCTCACTTTTCTTCTATTCTTGTACAATTTGTTGAAGTTATTCACCATTAAGCTTAATTCTTCATTGAAGACTTGCTTCTCACTTGAGGTTGTAGGAGCATCACATGAAGCTTTGTAAGCACCACTTGACTTGTTGTGGAGCTCTGCCTTATCCTTGAGTGACATCTCATGAGCAACAATTCTACCAATGCCTTCCCTTGGCTTGAGATCTTTGTAGTTGGGCATCATTTGGATCAAGGTACAAAGGGTATCATATTTTCCATCTAAGTCTCTTAGGATCTTCTTGATGATGTATTTGTTGGTCATCTCTTCGCTCCCTAAGCCGGCAATCTCATTTGTGATGAGAGCAAGCCTAGAGTACATCTCAAGGACTCCTTCACCATCCTTCATTTTGAACTTGTCAAGTTGACTTTGGAGCACATCCAATTTGGATTCCTTGATGGACTTGGTGCCTTCATGCATATCAACCAAAGTATCCCAAATTTCCTTTGCATTCTCAAGACAACTGATTCTATTGAATTCTTCGCGGCACAAACATCACAAGCTTGAGTGTTGTATTGCAGCATCTTCAATTCTTTCGTGGACGCTTCACGATCCGGTTCTCTTCCATCCTTGAAGTATTCACCTTGAAAGCCAATAGGCACAATAGCCCAAACGGGAGGGTTATGACCAAGAATATGCTTTTTCATCTTATGCTTCCAACTAGCAAGATTAGTACCATCAAAGTAAGGACCTCTATGGTGGTAATTTCCCTTGCTAGACACCATACTCTCCTAGGTTGTGAAATCAAGACTACGATCACCAAAGCTATGGAAATCAAGGTAAATGGAGAACAAAGCTCTGATACCACTTGTGGGATCGAAAGTATGTCTAGAGGGAGGTGACTAGACTACTTGACCAAACAAAAATCTAACCTTTTCCCAATTTTAAGTGTTGGTAGATTTTGGCAACTAGTACAAGTCAAGCAATGAACCTACACATGCAATTCTAAGAATGTAGCAGCACAAAGTAAAACATTGCATATGAAGGTAAAGGGAAGGGTTTGGAGAAGGCAAACGCAATGTAGACATGGAGATTTTTGGCGTAGTTCTGATAGGTGGTGCTATCGTACATCCACATTGATGGAGACTTCAACCCACGAAGGGTAATGGTTGCACGAGTCCACGGAGGGCTCCACCCATGAATGGTCCACGAAGAAGCAACCTTGGCTATCCCACCATGGCCATTGCCCACGAAGGACTTGCCTCACTCGGGCAGATCTTCACAAAGTAGGTGATCTCCTTGCCCTTACAAATATCTTGGTTCAACTCCACAATCTTGTCAGAGGCTCCCAAGCGGCACCTAACCAATCTAGGAGAAACCACTCTCCAAAAGGTAATAGATGGCGTGTTGATGATGAACTCCTTGCTCTTGTGCTCAAAATGATAGCCTCTCCAACACTCAACTGTTTCTCATAGATTTGGCTATGGCGGAAAGATGATTTAGTGGAAAGCAACTTGGGGAAGGCTAGAGATTAAGATTCTTGTGGTTGGATTGCAATGACTTGGTCTCAACACATTTTTAGGTGGTTCTCTCTTAAAAAATGAGTCGTGGAAGTGTAGGCACGTTCTGATGGCTCTCTCACAAAGGGAGAATGGAGTGGAGGGGTATATATAGCATCCACACAACATCCAACCATTACACACATTTGAAACAACTCGGCCAGACCGAATAGAAGAACTCGGTGAGACCGATTCAGTTAAAAATGTGAACGTTAGAAATCTCGGTGGGACCGACTAGAACAAATCGGTGGGACTGATGTGCTAGGGTTAGGGAAAACACCAACTCGGTGGCACCGATTGCACCAACTCGGTTAGACCAAAATGAAGCAATAAGGAAGCAGAAAGGATGTCAAGAAAACTCAATGGGACCGATTGCACTTTTCGGTGAGACCGAAATAATTACAACAAGCAACACAGAGTTTGCAAGGCCATCTCAGTGAGACCGAGATCCGTATCGGTGTGATCGAATTGTGTTGGGTTTCTGGCAGTGGCTATGTCAAATGAACTCGGTGGCGCCGGACGAATCAAATCGGTGGGGTCGAGTTTGACTTTGAGTTTTGGACATATTTGGAAATGACAAAGTGGTTGAGGGTTTTTGGAGCAATATCACTAAGCCCTTTGAGCAAGTAGACCATTAAGCAACATGTCATCCCCTTTTAATAGTATTGGCTTTCCTATGGACTCAATGTGATCTTGGATCACTAAAATAAAAATGAAGAGTCTTGAGCTTTTGCCAATCTTTGTCCTTAGCATTTTGAGGGGTCCACATCTCTAGTCTATGCCATGCCAATCATTGAACTTTCTAAAATATTCAACTTCAATGGATATTAGTTCAGTGAGCTATATGTTGTTATGAATTACCAAAACCACCTGGGGATTAGTTGCAATTTCACCATTGCTGTAGATATTAACAATTTTACTGTTTGTGTTATTGAATGCATCACACACAGTGCCTAGAAGAAACTGTGTGGCATTGGATGTCCATAACACACACTTTTTATGTGGTAAACATTTACGCAAGGTGGCCTAACACAAACAATTTTCTAGAGGAAGTCATGTGTGATTGTTCATTGATCCAACATGCAAGCAATTTCTAGAGGAAATTGTGTGTGATAGTTCATTGATCCAAAACGGTTTATTCGTAGAAACTATGTTGGTTGGCTAAGGTCATCGCCCATGGTGTTTTCTCAATAACCGTTTGCAATAGAAAAACCCAACTAGTAGGCTAATCGGCCATTAGCAGGCTAATTTCCCTATTATTTAATAATCCATTTATTATTCTAATTGACATATCATATTAAGCACACAATATATTTCATTTTCGTATTGAGGAAGCATGATTTTATTATTGAAATACATAAAAGTACAACATCATATCGATGGTACATCATTAAGGAAGCACTCAGTTACCCCATTACACAACTTCACCAACACCAAGTTTCACATGGAACATCTATAACCTTTCAAAATTAGCATCATATATAGACGGTACATAGATAGATGAATCTCATCCAGAAAACTACTGAATTGGAAAGCAAATATTGAGCCTTCATTGATGTTGAAGGTCTTTGTAACTTTCGCCAGTGCTTGTGGATGATTGGCCGTCCATTCTTCATCCTTTTCAGGAACACTTCAATACTGAATAGTGGGTGTTGTATGAATACCTTCCTGGCCTCCTGACCATACAGGTGGTTTGAGAGGTAAACATTAGTGAATTGCTTTGGAAAGGCCTGAAAACAAGGATGTGCATAAATATCTTCTCTAAATTGGAAATGGGGCAAAGGAATAAAAAAGCCAAGGTATAATAGTGAAGGAAATATGCCCTAGAGGCAACAATAAAGTTATTATTTAATTTCCTTATATCATGATAAATGTTTATTATTCATGCTAGAATTGTATTAACCGGAAACTTAGTACATGTGTGAATACATAGACAAACAGAGTATCACTAGTATGCCTCTAATAGACTAGCTCATTGAATCAAAGATGGTTAAGTTTCCTAGCCATAGACATGAGTTGTCATTTGATTAACGGGATCAAATCATTAGAGAATGATGTGATTGACTTGACCCATTCTGTTAGCTTAGCATAATGATTGTTTAGTTTGTTGGTACTGCTTTCTTCATAACTTATACATGTTCCTCAGACTCTGAGATTATGCAACTCCTGAATACCGAAGGAACACTTTATGTGCTACCAAATGTCACAACGTAACTGGGTGATTATAAAGGTGCTCTACAGGTGTCTCTAATGGTACTTGTTGAGTTGGCATAGATTGAGATTAGGATTTGTCACTCCGATTGTCGGAGAGGTATCTTTGGGCCCTCTCGGTAATGCACATCACTATAAGCCTTGCAAGTAATGTGAATAATGAGTTAGTTGCGGGATGACGCATCATTGAACGAGTAAAGGGACTTGCCGGTCACGAGATTGAAATAGGTATTGAGATACCGACGATCGAATCTCGGGGAAGTAACAAACCAATGACAAAGGGAACAACGTATGTTGTTATGCGGTTTGACCGATAAAGATCTTCATAGAATATGTAGGAGCCAATATGGCATCCAGGTTCCGCTATTGGTTATTGACCGGAGATAAGTCTTAGTCATGTCTACATAGTTCTTGAACCTGTAGGGTCCGCACGCTTAACGTTCGGTGTCAATCGGTATTATGAGTTTATGTGTTTTGATGTACCGAAGGTTGTTCGGAGTCCCGGATGAGATCAGGGACATGACGAGGAGTCTCGAAATGTTCAAGACATAAAGATCGATGTATTGGAAGGCTATATTCGTGAAGGAAATATGCCCTGGAGGCAATAATAAAGTTATTATTTATTTCCTTATATCATGATAAATGTTTATTATTCATGCTAGAATTGTATTAACCGGAAACATAATACATGTGTGAATACATAGACAAACAGAGTGTCACTAGTATGCCTCTACTTGACTAGCTCGTTAATCAAAGATGGTTATGTTTCCTAACCATAAACAAAGTGTTGTTATTTGATTAACGAGGTCACATCATTAGTTGAATGATCTGATTGACATGACCCATTCCATTAGCTTAGCACCCGATCATTTAGTATGTTGCTATTGCTTTCTTCATGACTTATACATGTTCCTATGACTATGAGATTATGCAACTCCCGTTTGCCGGAGGAACACTTTGGGTGCTACCAAACGTCACAACTTAACTGGGTGATTATAAAGGAGCATTACAGGTGTCTCGAAAGGTACATGTTGGGTTGGCATATTTCGAGATTAGGATTTGTCACTCCGATTGTCGGAGAGGTATCTCTGGGCCCTCTCGGTAATGCACATCACATAAGCCTTGCAAGCATTAAAACTAATGTGTTAGTTGTGAGATGATGTATTACAGAAGGAGTAAAGAGACTTGCCGGTAACGAGATTGAACTAGGTATTGGATACCGACGATCGAATCTCGGGCAAGTAATATACCGATGACAAAGGGAACAACGTATGTTGTTATGCGGTCTGACCGATAAAGATCTTCGTAGAATATGTAGGAGCCAATATGGGCATCCAGGTCCCGCTATTGGTTATTGACCAGAGATGTGTCTCAGTCATGTCTGCATTGTTCTCGAACCGTAGGGTCCGCACGCTTAACGTTACGATGACAGTTATTATGAGTTTATGCATTTTTGATGTACCGAAGTTAGTTCGGAGTCCCGGATGTGATCACGGACATGACGAGGAGTCTCGAAATGGTAGAGACATAAAGATTGATATATTGGAAGCCTATGTTTGGATATCGGAAGTGTTCCGGGTGAAATCGAGATTTTACCGGAGTACCGGGAGGTTACCGGAACCCCCCGGGAGCTGTATGGGCCTTAGTGGGCTTTAGTGGAAAGGAAAAAGGGGCAGCCCAAGGCAGGCCGCGCGCCTCCCCCCTCCCCTAGTCCTATTAGGACAAGGAGAGGTGACCGGCCCCCCTCTCTCTCTCTTTCCCCCTCGGGGAATCCTATTCCAACTAGGATTGGGGGGGAGTCCTACTCCCGGTAGGAGTAGGACTCCTCCTGCGCCCTCCTCCTGGCCGGCCGCCCCTCCCCCTTGGATCCTTTATATACGGGGGCAGGGGGGCACCTCTAGACACACAAGTTGATCCTTGAGATTGTTCCTTAGCCGTGTGCGGTGCCCCCTGCCACCATATTCCACCTCGATCATATTGTAGCGGTGCTTAGGCGAAGCCCTGCGACAGTAGAACATCAAGATCGTCACCACGCTGTCGTGCTAACGGAACTCCTCCCCGACGCTTTGCTGGATCGGATCCCGGGGATTGTCATCGAGCTGTACGTGTGCTAAGAACTCGGAGGTGCCGGAGTAACGGTGCTTGGATCGGTCGGATCGGGAAGACATACGACTACTTCCTCTATGTTGCGTCAACGCTTCCGCAGTCGGTCTGCGTGCGTACATAGACAACATTCTCCCCTCTCGTTGCTATGCATCACCATGATCTTGCGTGTGCGTAGGATTTTTTTTGAAATTACTGTGTTCCCCAACAGTGGTATTAGAGCCTAGGTTTTATGGTTTGATGTAATATGCATGAGTAGAACACAAGTGAGTTGTGGGCGATATAAGTCATACTGCCTACCAGCATGTCATACTTTGGTTCGGCGGTATTGTTGGACGAGACGACCCGGACCAACATTACGCGTACGCTTACACGAGACCGGTTCTCCCGACGTGCTTTGCACATAGGTGGCTTGCGGGCAACTGTCTCTCCAACTTTAGTTGAACCGAGTGTGGCTACGCCCGGTCCTTGCGAAGGTTAAAATGGAGTCTATTTGACAAACTATCGTTGTGGTTTTGATGCGTAGGTGAGATTGGTTCTTACTTAAGCCCGTAGCAGCCACGTAAAAGATGCAACAACAAAGTAGAGGACGTCTAACTTGTTTTTGTAGGGCATGTTGTGATGTGATATGGCCAAGACATGATGCTAAATTTTATTGTATGAGATGATCATGTTTTGTAACCGAGTTATCGGCAACTGGCAGGAGCCATATGGTTGTCGCTTTATTGTATGCAATGCAATCACGATGTAATGCTTTACTTTATTACTAAGCGGTAGTGATAGTCGTAGAAGCATAAGATTGGCGAGACGACAATGATGCTACGATGGAGATCAAGGTGTCTCGCCGATGACGATGGTGATCATGATGGTGATCATGACGGTGCTTCGGAGATGGAGATCACAGGCACAAGATGATGATGGCCATATCATATCACTTATATTGATTGCATGTGATGTTTATCTTTTATGCATCTTATCTTGCTTTGATTGACGGTAGCATTATAAGATGATCTCTCACTAAATTATCAAGAAGTGTTCTCCCTGAGTATGCACCGTTGCGAAAGTTCTTCGTGCTGAGACACCACGTGATGATCGGGTGTGATAGGCTCTACGTTCAAATACAACGAGTGCCAAACAGTTGCACACGCGGAATACTCAGGTTATACTTGACGAGCCAAGCATATACAGATGTGGCCTCGGAACACGGAGACCGAAAGGTCGAGCGTGAATCATATAGTAGATATGATCAACATAGTGATGTTCACCAATGAAACTACTCCATCTCACGTGATGATCGGACATGGTTTAGTTGATTTGGATCACGTGATCACTTAGAGGATTAGAGGGATGTCTATCTAAGTGGGAGTTCTTAAGTAATATGATTAATTGAACTTAAATTTATCATGAACTTAGTCCCTAATAGTATCTTGCTTGTTTATATTGATTGTAGATAGATGGCTCGTGCTGTTGTTCCGTTGAATTTTAATGCGTTCCTTGAGAAAGCAAAGTTGAAAGATGATGGTAGCAATTACACGGACTGGCTCCGTAACTTGAGGATTATCCTCATTGCTGCACAGAAGAATTACGTCCTGGAAGCACCGCTGGGTGCCAGGCCTGCTGCTGGAGCAACACCAGATGTTATGAACGTCTGGCAGAGCAAAGCTGATGACTACTCGATAGTTCAGTGTTCCATGCTTTACGGCTTAGAATCGGGACTTCAACAATGTTTTGAACGTCATGGAGCATATGAGATGTTCCAGGAGTTGAAGTTAATATTTCAAGCAAATGCCCGGATTGAGAGATATGAATTCTCCAATAAGTTCTATAGCTGCAAGATGGAGGAGAACAGTTCTGTCAGTCAGCATATACTCAAAATGTCTAGGTATAATAATCACTTGATTCAATTGGGAGTTAATCTTCCAGATGATTGCGTCATTGAAAAAATTCTTCAATCACTGCCACCAAGCTACAAGAGCTTCGTGATGAACTATAATATGCAAGGGATGAACAAGACTATTCCCGAGCTCTTCGCAATGCTGAAAGCTGCGGAGGTAGAAATCAAGAAGGAGCATCAAGTGTTGATGGTCAATAAGACCACTAGTTTCAAGAAAAAGGGCAAAGGGAAGAAGAAGGGGAACTTCAAGAAGAACGGCAAGCAAGTTGCTTCTCAAGAGAAGAAACCCAAGTCTGGACCTAAGCCTGAAACTGAGTGCTTCTACTTCAAGCAGACTAGTCACTGGAAGCGAAACTGCCCCAAGTATTTGGCGGATAAGAAGGATGGCAAGGTGAACAAAGGTATATGTGATATACATGTTATTGATGTGTACCTTACCAATGCTTGCAGTAGCACCTGGGTATTTGATACTGGTTCTGTTGCTAATATTTGCAACTCGAAACAGGGACTATGGATTAAGCGAAGACTGGCTAAGGACGAGGTGACGATGCGCGTGGGAAACGGTTCCAAAGTCGATGTGATCGCGGTCGGCACGCTACCTCTACATCTACCTTCGGGATTAGTATTAGACCTAAATAATTGTTATTTGGTGCCAGTGTTGAGCATGAACATTATATCTGGATCTTGTTTAATGCGAGATGGTTATTCATTTAAATCAGAGAATAATGGTTGTTCTATTTATATGAGTAATATCTTTTATGGTCATGCACCCTTGAAGAGTGGTCTATTCTTATTGAATCTTGATAGTAGTAATACACATATTCATAATGTTGAAACCAAAAGATGCAGAGTTGATAATGATAGTGCAACTTATTTGTGGCACTTCCGTTTAGGTCATATCGGTGTAAAGCGCATGAAGAAACTCCATACTGATGGACTTTTAGAACCACTTGATTATGAATCACTTGGTACTTGCGAACCGTGCCTCATGGGCAAGATGACTAAAACACCGTTCTCCGGTACTATGGAGAGAGCAACAGATTTGTTGGAAATCGTACATACAGATGTATGTGGTCCGATGAATATTGAGGCTCGTGGCGGATATCGTTATTTTCTCACCTTCACAGATGACTTGAGCAGATATGGGTATATCTACTTAATGAAACACAAGTCTAAAACATTTGAAAAGTTCAAAGAATTTCAGAGTGAAGTTGAAAATCATCGTAACAAGAAAATAAAGTTTCTACGATCTGATCATTGAGAAGAATATTTGAGTTACGAGTTTGGTGTACATTTGAAAAATTGTGGAATAGTTTCGCAACTCACGCCACCCGGAACACCACAGCATAATGGTGTGTCTGAACGTCGTAATCGTACTTTACTAGATATGGTGCGATCTATGATGTCTCTTACTAATTTACCGCTATCGTTTTGGGGATACGCTCTAGAGACGGCCGCATTCATGTTAAATAGGGCACCATCAAAATCCGTTGAGACGACGCCTTATGAACTGTGGTTTGGCAAGAAACCAAAGTTGTCGTTTCTGAAAGTTTGGGGCTGCGATGCTTATGTGAAAAAGCTTCAACCTGATAAGCTCGAACCCAAATCGGAGAAATGTGTCTTCATAGGATATCCAAAGGAAACTATTGGATACACCTTCTATCACAGATCCGAAGGCAAGACTTTTGTTGCTAAATTCGGAAACTTTCTAGAGAAGGAGTTTCTCTCAAAAGAAGTGAGTGGGAGGAAAGTAGAACTTGACGAGGTAACTGTACCTGCTCCCTTACTGGAAAGTAGTACATCACAGAAAACTGTTTCAGTGACACCTACACAAGTTAGTGAGGAAGCTAATGATAATGATCATGAAACTTCAGATCAAGATACTAATGAACCTCGTAGATCAACCAGAGTGAGATCCACGCTAGAGTGGTACGGTAATCCTGTTTTGGAAGTCATGCTACTAGATCATGATGAACCTACGAACTATGAAGAAGCGATGGTGAGCCCAGATTCCGCAAAATGGCTTGAAGCCATGAAATCTGAGATGGGATCCATGTATGAGAACAAAGTATGGACTTTGGTTGACTTGCCCGATGATCGGCAAGCGATTGAGATTAAATGGATCTTCAAGAAGAAGACTGACGCTGACAGTAATATTACTGTCTACAAAGCTCGACTTGTCGCAAAAGGTTTTCGACAAGTTCAAGGGGTTGACTACGATGAGACCTTCTCACTCGTAGCGATGCTTAAGTCTGTCTGAATCATGTTAGCAATTGCCGCATTTTATGATTATGAAATTTGGCAAATGGATGTCAAAATTGCATTCCTGAATGGATTTCTGGAAGAAGAGTTGTATATGATGCAACCAGAAGGTTTTGTCGATCCAAAGGGAGCTAACAAAATGTGCAAGCTCCAGCGATCCATTTATGGACTGGTGCAAGCCTCTCGGAGTTGGAATAAACGCTTTGATAGTGTGATCAAAGCATTTGGTTTTATACAGACTTTCGGAGAAGCCTGTATTTACAAGAAAGTGAGTGGGAGCTCTGTAGCATTTCCGATATTATATGTGGATGACATATTACTAACTGGAACTGATATAGAATTTCTGGATAGCATAAAGGGATACTTGAATAAGAGGTTTTCAATGAAATACCTCGATGAAGCTGCTTACATATTAGGCATAAAGATCTATAGAGATAAATCAAGACGCTTAATTGGACTTTCACAAAGCACATACCTTGACAAGATTTTGAAGAAGTTCAAAATGGATCAAGCAAAGAAAGGGTTCTTGCCTGTGTTACAAGGTGTGAAGTTGAGTCAGACTCAATGCCCGACCACTGCAGAAGATAGAGAGAAAATGAAAGATGTTCCCTATGCTTCAGTCATAGGCTCTATCATGTATGCAATGCTGTGTACCAGACCTGATGTGTGCCTTGCTATAAGTTTAGCAGGGAGGTACCAAAGTAATCCAGGAGTGGATCACTGGACAACGGTCAAGAACATCCTGAAATACCTGAAAAGGACTAAGGATATGTTTCTCGTATATGGAGGTGACAAAGAGCTCATCGTAAAAGGTTACGTTGATGCGAGCTTTGTCACTGATCCGGACGATTCTAAATCGCAAACCGGATACGTGTTTACATTAAACGGTGGAGCTGTCAGTTGGTGCAGTTCTAAACAAAGCGTCATAGCGGGATCTACATGTGAAGCGGAGTACATAGCTGCTTCGGAAGCAGCGAACGAAGGAGTCTGGATGAAGGAGTTCATATCCGATCTAGGTGTCATACCTAGTGCATCGGGTCCAACGAAAATCTTCTGTGACAATACTGGTGCAATTGCCTTGGCAAAGGAATCCAGATTTCACAAGAGAACCAAGCACATCAAGAGACGCTTCAATTCCATCCGGGATCTAGTCCAGGTGGGAGACATAGAGATTTGCAAGATACATACGGATTTGAATGTTGTAGATCCGTTGACTAAGCCTCTTCCACGAGCAAAACATGATCAGCACCAAGGCTCCATGGGTGTTAGAATCATTGACTCTAGTGCAAGTGGGAGACTGAAGGAAATATGCCCTAGAGTCAATAATAAAGTTATTATTTATTTCCTTATATCATGATAAATGTTTATTATTCATGCTAGAATTGTATTAACCGGAAACATAATACTTGTGTGAATACATAGACAAACAGAGTGTCACTAGTATGCCTCTACTTGACTAGCTCGTTAATCAAAGATGGTTATGTTTCCTAACCATAAACAAAGTGTTGTTATTTGATTAACGAGGTCACATCATTAGTTGAATGATCTGATTGACATGACCCATTCCATTAGCTTAGCACCCGATCCTTTAGTATGTTGCTATTGCTTTCTTCATGACTTATACATGTTCCTATGAATATGAGATTATGCAACTCCCGTTTGCCGGAGGAACACTTTGGGTGCTACCAAACGTCACAACGTAACTGGGTGATTATAGAGGAGCATTATAGGTGTCTCCGAAGGTACATGTTGGGTTGGCATATTTCGAGATTAGGATTTGTCACTCCGATTGTCGGAGAGGTATCTCTGGGCCCTCTCGGTAATGCACATCACATAAGCCTTGCAAGCATTAAAACTAATGTGTTAGTTGTGAGATGATGTATTACAGAACGAATAAAGAGACTTGCCGGTAACGAGATTGAACTAGGTATTGGATACCGACGATCGAATCTCGGGCAAGTAATATACCGATGACAAAGGGAACAACGTATGTTGTTATGCGGTCTGACCGATAAAGATCTTCGTAGAATATGTAGGAGCCAATATGGGCATCCAGGTCCCGCTATTGGTTATTGACCGGAGATGTGTCTCAGTCATGTCTGCATTGTTCTCAAACCGTAGGGTCCGCACGCGTAACGTTACGATGACAATTATTATGAGTTTATGCATTTTTGATGTACTGAAGTTAGTTCGGAGTCCCGGATGTGATCACGGACATGACGAGGAGTCTCGAAATGGTCGAGACATAAAGATTGATATATTGGAAGCCTATGTTTGGATATCGGAAGTGTTCCGGGTGAAATCGAGATTTTACCGGAGTACCGGGAGGTTACCGGAACCCCCCGGGAGCTGTATGGGCCTTAGTGGGCTTTAGTGGAAAGGAAAAAGGGGCAGCCCAAGGCAGGCCGCGCGCCTCCCCCCTCCCCTAGTCCTATTAGGACAAGGAGAGGTGACCGGCCCCCCTCTCTCTCTCTTTCCCCCTCGGGGAATCCTATTCCAACTAGGATTGGGGGGGAGTCCCACTCCCGGTAGGAGTAGGACTCCTCCTGCGCCCTCCTCCTAGCCGGCCGCCCCCTCCCCCTTGGATCCTTTATATACGGGGGCAGGGGGGCACCTCTAGACACACAAGTTGATCCTTGAGATCGTTCCTTAGCCGTGTGCGGTGCCCCCTGCCACCATATTCCACCTCGATCATATTGTAGCGGTGCTTAGGCGAAGCCCTGCGACAGTAGAACATCAAGATCGTCACCACGCCGTCGTGCTGACGGAACTCCTCCCTGACGCTTTGCTGGATCGGAGCCCGGGTTTCGTCATCGAGCTGTACGTGTGCTAAGAACTCGGAGGTGCTGAAGTAACGGTGCTTGGATCGGTCGGATCGGGAAGATGTACGACTATATCCTCTACGTTGCGTCAACGCTTCCGCAGTCGGTCTGCGTGGGTACGTAGACAACACTCTCCCCTCTCGTTGCTATGCATCACCATGATCTTGCGTGTGAGCGGGAAAGTTTTTGAAATTACTGCGTTCCCCAACAATTCGGACATCTGAAAGGTTCTGAGTGGTTTGGGTATTTATAGGAGTATCAGAGAGTTATGGGAATTAGATGGGGAGTATATGGGCCTTATTGGGCTTTAGGGGACAGAGAGAGGGGCATCTACGCGCCCCCCAAGGCCTAGTCCGAATTGGACTAGGGGAGGGGTGGTGCCCCCTCCTTCCTTTTTCTCTTTTCCCTTTCCTTCTCTCCTACTCCTACTACATGGAAGGGGGGAATCCTACTCCCGATGGGAGTAGGACTCCCGAGGGCGCTCCATAGAGAGGGTCGTCCCTCCCCCTCCTCCACTCCTTTATATACGGGGGAGGGGGCACCCCATGGAGACAGAAGTTGATTAGTTGATCTTTTAGATGTGTGCGGTGCCCCCCTCCACCATAATTCACCTCGGTCATATCGTAGCGGTGCATAGGCGAAGCCCTGTGTCGGTAGCATCATCATCATCGTCATCATGCTGGCGTGCTGACACAACTCTCCCGCGAAGCTCTGCTGGATCGTGAGTTCGTGGGACGTCACTGAGCTGAACGTGTGCTGAACTCGGAGGTGCCGTCCGTTCGGTACTTGGATCGGTCGGATCATGAAGACGTACGACTACATCAACCGCGTTCTCATAATGCTTCCGCTTACGGTCTACGAGGGTACGTGTACGACACTCTCCCCTCTCGTTGCTATGCATCACCATGATCTTGCGTGTGCGTAGGATTTTTTTTGAAATTACTACGTTCCCCAACAGTGGCATCCGAGCCAGGTTTATGCGTAGATGTTATATGCACGACTAGAACACAAAGGAGCTGTGGGCGTGGGTATATACATATTGCTTTCCGTCACTAGTTGATTCTGATTTAGCGGCATTGTTGGATGAAGCGGCCCATACCGACATTACCCGTATGCTTACGCGAGACTGGTTCTACCGACATGCTTCGCACACAGGTGGCTAGTGGGTGTCTGTCTCTCCAGCTTTAGTTGAATCGGATTCAACGAACATGGTTCTTTCTGAAGATCAAAAGGTAATCACTATACCGCGTTGTGGTTTTGGATGCGTATGTAAGAACGGTTCTTGCTCAGCCCGTAGCAGCCACGTAAAACTTGCAATAACAAAGTAGAGGACGTCTAACTTGTTTTTGCAAGGCATGTTGTGATGTCATATGGTCAAGATGTGATGAGATATAAATTTTTTTATGAGATGATCATGTTTTGTTAAAGTTATCGGCAACCGGCAGGAGCCTTATGATTGTCTCTTTATTCCATAAGATGCAAGCGCCAAATAATTGCTTCACTTTATCGCTATGCGATAGCAATAGTTGCAAGAACAATAGTTGGCGAGACGACCATGTGATGACACGTTGATAGAGATCAAGATGATTGAGATCATGGTGTCATGCCGGTGATGATAGAGATCATGGTGGTACTTTGGAGATGGAGATCAAAGGTGCGAGATGATCATGGCCATATCATGTCACATATTTTGATTGCATGTTATGTTTATCCTTTATGCATCTTATTTTGCTTAGTTCGACTGTAGCATTATAAAATTATCTCTCACTAAATGTCAAGGTATATGTGTTCTCCCTGAGTATGCACCGTTGCGAGAGTTCGTCGTGCCAAGACACCACGTGATGATCGGGTGTGATAAGCTCTACGTTCACATACAATGGGTGCAAGCCAGTTTTGCACACGCAGAATACTCAGGTTAAACTTGACGAGCCTAGCATGTGCAGATATGGCCTCGGAACATTGGAGACCGAAAGGTCGAGCGTGAATCATATAGTAGATATGATCAACATAGTGATGTTCACCATTCAAAACTACTCCATCTCACGTGTGATCAGACATGGTTTAGTTGATTTGGATCACGTGATCATTTACACGACTAGAGGGATGTCTATCTAAGTGGGAGTTCTTAAGTAATATGATTAATTGAACTTTAATTTATCATGAACTTTGTCCTGATAGTATTCGCATAACTATGTTGTAGATCAATAGCTCGCGATGTAGCTCCCTGTTTATTTTTGATATGTTCCTAGAGAAAAACTATGTTGAAAGATTATAGTAGAAATGATGCAGACTAGGTCCATGATCCGAGGATTATCCTCATTGCTGCATAGAAGAATTATGTCCTTGATGCACCGCTAGGTGACGGACCTATTGCAGGAGTAGATACTGACGTTATGAACGTTTGGTAAAGCTCGGTATGATGACTACTTGATAGTTTAGTGCACCATGCTTTACGGCTTAAAACCGGGACTTCAAAAATGTTTTGAATGCCACAGAGCATATAAGATGTTCTAAGAGTTGAAATTGGTATTTCATACTCATGACCGTGTCGAGAGGTAGAAGACCTCTGACAGTACTTTGCCTAGAAGATGGAGGAGACTAGCTCAACTAGTGAGCATATGCTTAGATTGTCTGGGTACTACAATTTATTGAATCAAGTGGGAGTTAATCTTCCAGATAAGATAGTAATTGAAAAAGTTCTCTAGTCACTATCTCCAAGTTACTATAACTTAGTGATGAACTATAATATGCAAGGGATGATGAAAGTAATTCCCAAGCTCTTCGGGATGCTGAAATCGGTGAATGTAGAAATCAAGAAATAGCATCAAGTGTTGATGGTTAACAAGACCACTAGTTTCAAGAAAAGGGCAAAGGGAAAGAAAGGGAAACTTCAAAGAAGAAAGGCAAGCAAGTTGCCACTCCCATGAAGAAGCTCAAAGCTAGACCCAAGCCTGGAACTGAGTGCTTCTACTGCAAAGGAAATGGTCACTGGAAGTGGAACTTCCCTAGATACTTGGCGGATAAGAAGGATGGCAAAGTGAACAAAAGTATATATTTGATATACATGTTATTGATGTGTACTTTACTAGTGTTTATAACAACACCTCAATATTTGATACTGGTTCAGTTACTAAGATTAGTAACTCGAAACGGGAGTTACAGAATGAACAGAGACTAGTTAAGGGTGAAGTGACGATGTGTGATGGAAGTGGTTCCAAGATTGATATGATCATCATCGCACACTCCTAATACTTTCAGGATTAGTGTTGAACCTAAAATAAATGTTATTTGGTCTTTGCGTTAAGCATGAATATGATTGGATCATGTTTATTGCAATACGGTTATTCATTTAAGTCAAAGAATAGCTGTTGTTCTATTTACATGAATAAAACCTTCTATGGTCATACACTCAATATATATGTTTTATTGAATCTCGATTGTAGTGATACACATATTCATAATATTGAAGCCAAAAAGATGCAAAGTTAATAATGATACTGCAACTTATTTGTGGCACTGCCGTTTAGGTCATATTGGTGTAAAGCGCATGAAGAAACTCCATGCTGATGGGTTTTTAGAATCACTTGATTATGAATCACTTGATGCTGCGAACCATGCCTCATAGGCAAGATGACTAAGACTCCGTTCTCTGGAACAATGGAGCAAGCAACTGACTTATTGGAAATAATACATATTGATGTATGCAATCCGACGAGTGTTGAGGCTCGTGGCGGGTACCGTTATTTTCTGACCTTCCCAGATGATTTGAGCAGATATGGGTATATCTACCTGATGAAACATAAGTCTGAAACATTTGAAAAGTTCAAAGAATTTCAGAGTGATGTGGAAAATCATCGTAACAAGAAAATAAAGTTTCTGCGATCTGATCGTGGAGGAGAATATTTGAGTTACGAGTTTGGTCTTTGTTCGAAACAATGTGGAATAGTTTCACAACTCACGCCACCTGGAACACCACAACATAATGGTGTGTCCAAACGTCATAACCATACTTTATTGGATATAGTGCAATATATGATGTCTCTTACCGATTTGCCACTACCATTTTGGGGTTATGCATTAGAGATAGCTACATTCACATTAAATAGGGCACCATCTAATCCGTTGAGATGACAACGTATGAACTATGGTTTGGCTAGAAACCTAAGCTGTCGTTTCTTAAAGTTTGGGGTTGTGATGCTTATGTGAAAAAGTTTCAGCCTGATAAGCACAAACCTAAATCGAAAAAGTGTGTCTTCATAGGAGACCCAAAAGAAACTATTTGGTACACCTTCTATCACAGATCCGAAGGCAAGACATTCGTTGCTAAGAATGGATCCTTTCTAGAGAAGGAGTTTATCTCGGAAGAAGTGAGTGGGAGGAAAGTAGAACTTGATGAGGTAACTGTACCTGCTCCCTTATAGGAAAGTAGTTCATCACAGAAATCTGTTCCTATGACTCCTACACCAATTAGTGAGGAAGCTAGTGATGATGATCATGTAACTTCAGATCTAGTTAATATTGAACCTTGTAGGTCAACTAGAGTGTGATCCGCACTAGAGTGGTACGGTAATCCTGTTCTGGATGTCGTGTTACTTGACCATGATGAACCTACGAACTATGAGGAAGTGATGATGAGCCCAGATTCCGCGAAATGGCTTGAGGCCATGAAATCTAAGATAGGATCCATGTATGAGAACAAAGTATGGACTTTGATTGACTTGCCCCATGATCAGTGAGTCATTAAGAATAAATGGATCTTCAAGAGGAAGACGGACGCTGATAGTAGTGTTACTATCTACAAAGCTCGAATTATCGCAAAATGTTTTCGACAAGTTCAAGGTGTTGACTACGATGAGATTTTCTCACTTGCATCGATGCTTAAAAGTCTGTCCGAATCATGTTAGCAGTTACCGCATTTTATGAAATCTGGCAAATGGATGTCGAAATTGTATTCCTTAATGGATTTCTTAAGGAAGAGTTGTATATGATGAAACCATAAGGTTTTGTCGATCCTAAATGTGCTAACAAAGTGAGCAAGCTCCAACGATCTATGTATGGACTGGTGCAAGCATCTCGGAGTTGGAATATATGCTTTGATAAAGTGATCAAAGCATATGGTTTTATAGAGACTTGCGGTGAAGCCTGTATTTACAAGAAACTGAGTGGGAGCACCACAACATTTCTGATAAGTATATGTGAATGACATATTGTTGATCGAAAATAATGTAGAATTTTCTAGAAAGCATAAAGTAGTGTTTGAAAAGAGTTTTTCAAAGAAAGACCTCAATGAAGCTGCTTACACATTGAGCATCAATGTCTATAGAGATAGATCAAGACGCTTGATAAGTTTTTTTTCAATGAGTACATACCTTGACAAGATTTTTAAGTACTTCAAAATGGAACAGTCAAAGAAGGAGTTGTTTCCTGTGATGCAAGGTATAAAGTTGAGTAAAGACTCAAAATCCGACCACGGAAGAAAATAGAAAGATAATGAAAAGACATTCCCTATGCCTCAGTCATAGGTTCTATGAAGTATGTTATGCTGTGTACCAGACCTATTGTATACCTTAGCATTATTTTGGCAAGGGAGTACAATAGTGATCTAGGAGTAGATCACTGGACAGCGGTCAAAATTATCCTTAGAGGACTAAGGATATATTTCTCGGTTATGGAGGTGATAGAAGAGTTCAACGTAAAGAGTTACGTCGATTCAAGATTTTTACATCGATCTAGATGACTCCAAGTCTCGATCCGGATACATATTGAAAGTGGGAGCAATTAGCTAGAGTAGCTCCGTGCAGAGCATTGTAGACATAGAAATTTGCGAAATACATACATATCTGAATGTTGCAGACCCGTAGACTAAACTTCTCTCGCAAGCAAAACATGATCACTCTTTGGGTGTTAATCACATAGTGATGTTAACTAGATTATTGACTCTAGTAAAACCTTTGGGTATTAGTCACATGGAGATGTGAACTAATCACATAAAGATGTTAACTAGATTATTGATTCTACTGCAAGTGGGAGACTGAAGGAAATATAACCTAGAGACAATAATAAAGTTATTATTTAATTTCCTTATATCATGATAAATGTTTATTATTCGTGCTAGAATTTTATTAACCGGAAACTTAGTTCATGTGTGAATACATGGACAAATAGAGTGTCACTAGTATGCCTCTACTTGACTAGCTCGTTGAATCAAAGATGGTTAAGTTTCTTGCCATAGACATGAGTTGTCATTTGATTAACGGGATCACATCATTAGAGAATGATGTGATTGACTTGACCCATTCCATTAGCTTAGCACAATGATCGTTTAGTTTGTTGCTACTACTTTCATCATGACTTATACATGTTCCTCAAACTATGAGATTATGAAATTCCCGAATAGCGGAGGAACACTTTGTGTGCTACCAAACGTCACAACATAACTGGGTGATTAAAAAGTTACTCTACAGGTGTCTCCAATGGTACTTGTTGAGTTGGCACAGATCGAGATTAGGATTTGTCACTCCGATTGTCGGAGAGGTATCTTTGGGCCCTCTCGGGAATGCACATCACTATAAGACTTGAAAGCAATGTGACAAATGAGTTAGTTTCGGGATGATGCATTATGGAAAGAGTAAAGAGACTTGCCGGTAACGAGATTGAAATAGGTATTGAGATACCGACTATCAAATCTCGGGCAGGTAACATACCGATAAAGATCTTCGTAGAATATGTAGGACCCAATATGAGCATCCAGGTTCCGTTGTTGCTTATTGATCGGAGATGAGTCTCGGTCATGTCTACATAGTTCTCGAACCCATAGGATCCGCACGCTTAATGATCGATGACGATCGGTATTATGAGTGTATGTGTTTAGATGTACCGAAGGTTGTTCGGAGTCCCGGATGAGATATGGGACATGACGAGGACTCTCAAAATTTTCGAGACGTAAAGACCAATATACTGGAGGGCTATATTCGGACATCGGAAAGGTTCTGAGTGGTTCGGCTATTTATTAGAGTACCGGAGAGTTACGGGAATTCGCCGTGGAGTATATGGGCATTATTGGGATTTAGGTGAAAGAAAGAGGGGAAGCTGCGCACCCCCCCAGGCCTAGTCCGAATTGGACTAGGGGGAGGGTCGGTGCCCCCTCGTTCCTTCTCTTCTCTTTTCCCTTTCCTTCTCTCCTACTCCTACTACATGGAAGGGGGGAATCCTACTCCCGGTGGGAGTAGGACTCTGTTGGGGAACGTAGTAATTTCAAAAAAATTCCTACGCACACGCAAGACCATGGTGATGCATAGCAACAAGAGGAGAGAGTGTTGTCCACGTACCCTCATAGACCGAAAGCGGAAGCGTTAGCACAACGCGGTTGATGTAGTCGTACGTCTTCACGATCCGACCGATCAAGTACCGAACGCACGGCACCTCCGAGTTCTGCACACGTTCAACTCGATGAAAGAAAGAGGGGAAGCTGCGCACCCCCCAGGCCTAGTCCGAATTGGACTAGGGGGAGGGTCGGTAACGAGATTGAACTAGGTATTGGATATCGACGATCGAATCTCAGGCAAGTAATATACCGATGAGAAAGGGAACAACGTATGTTGTTATGCGGTCTGAACGATAAAGATCTTCGTAGAATATGTAGGAGCCAATATGGGCATCCAGGTCCCGCTATTGGTTATTGACCGGAGATGTGTCTCAGTCATGTCTGCATTGTTCTCAAACCGTAGGGTCCGCACGCGTAACATTACGATGACAGTTATTATGAGTTTATGCATTTTTGATGTACTGAAGTTAGTTCGGAGTCCCGGATGTGATCACGGACATGACGAGGAGTCTCGAAATGGTCGAGACATAAAGATTGATATATTGGAAGCCTATGTTTGGATATCGGAAGTGTTCCGGGTGAAATCGAGATTTTACCGGAGTACCGGGAGGTTACCGGAACCCCCCAGGAGCTGTATGGGCCTTAGTGGGCTTTAGTGGAAAGGAGAAAGGGGCAGCCCAAGGTAGGCCGCGCGCCTCCCCCCTCCCCTAGTCCTATTAGGACAAGGAGAGGTGGCCGGCCCCCCTCTCTCTCTTTCCCCCTCGGGGAATGCTATTCCAACTAGGATTGGGGGGGGGAGTCCTACTCCCGGTAGGAGTAGGACTCCTCCTGCGCCCTCCTCCTAGCCGGCCGCCCCCTCCCCCTTGGATCCTTTATATACGGGGGCAGGGGGGCACCTCTAGACACACAAGTTGATCCTTGAGATCGTTCCTTAGCCGTGTGCGGTGCCCCCTGCCACCATATTCCACCTCGATCATATTGTAGCGGTGCTTAGGCGAAGCCCTGCGACAGTAGAACATCAAGATCGTCACCACGCCGTTGTGCTGACGGAACTCCTCCCTGACGCTTTGCTGGATCGGAGCCCGGGTTTCGTCATCGAGCTGTACGTGTGCTAAGAACTCGGAGGTGCTGAAGTAACGGTGCTTGGATCGGTCGGATCGGGAAGATGTACGACTATATCCTCTACGTTGCGTCAACGCTTCCGCAGTCGGTCTGCGTGGGTACGTAGACAACACTCTCCCCTCTCGTTGCTATGCATCACCATGATCTTGCGTGTGCGCAGGAATTTTTTTGAAATTACTGCGTTCCCCAACAATTCGGACATCTGAAAGGTTCTGAGTGGTTTGGGTATTTATAGGAGTATCAGAGAGTTATGGGAATTAGATGGGGAGTATATGGGCCTTATTGGGCTTTAGGGGACAGAGAGAGGGGCAGCTGCGCGCCCCCCAAGGCCTAGTCCGAATTGGACTAGGGGAGGGGTGGTGCCCCCTCCTTCCTTTTTCTCTTTTCCCTTTCCTTCTCTCCTACTCCTACTACATGGAAGGGGGGAATCCTACTCCCGATGGGAGTAGGACTCCCGAGGGCGCTCCATAGAGAGGGTCGTCCCTCCCCCTCCTCCACTCCTTTATATACGGGGGAGGGGGCACCCCATGGAGACAGAAGTTGATTAGTTGATCTTTTAGATGTGTGCGGTGCCCCCCTCCACCATAATTCACCTCGGTCATATCGTAGCGGTGCATAGGCGAAGCCCTGTGTCGGTAGCATCATCATCATCGTCATCATGCTGGCGTGCTGACAGAACTCTCCCGCGAAGCTCTGCTGGATCGTGAGTTCGTGGGACGTCACTGAGCTGAACGTGTGCTGAACTCGGAGGTGCCGTCCGTTCGGTACTTGGATCGGTCGGATCATGAAGACGTACGACTACATCAACCGCGTTCTCATAATGCTTCCGCTTACGGTCTACGAGGGTACGTGTACGACACTCTCCCCTCTCGTTGCTATGCATCACCATGATCTTGCGTGTGCGTAGGATTTTTTTTGAAATTACTACGTTCCCCAACAGTGGCATCCGAGCCAGGTTTATGCGTAGATGTTATATGCACGACTAGAACACAAAGGAGCTGTGGGCGTGGGTATATACATATTGCTTTCCGTCACTAGTTGATTCCTGATTTAGCGGCATTGTTGGATGAAGCGGCCCATACCGACATTACCCGTATGCTTACGCGAGACTGGTTCTACCGACATGCTTCGCACACAGGTGGCTAGTGGGTGTCTGTCTCTCCAGCTTTAGTTGAATCGGATTCAACGAACATGGTTCTTTCTGAAGATCAAAAGGTAATCACTATACCGCATTGTGGTTTTGGATGCGTATGTAAGAACGGTTCTTGCTCAGCCCGTAGCAGCCACGTAAAACTTGCAATAACAAAGTAGGGGACGTCTAACTTGTTTTTGCAAGGCATGTTGTGATGTCATATGGTCAAGATGTGATGAGATATAAATTTTTTTATGAGATGATCATGTTTTGTTAAAGTTATCGGCAACCGGCAGGAGCCTTATGATTGTCTCTTTATTCCATAAGATGCAAGCGCCAAATAATTGCTTCACTTTATCGCTATGCGATAGCAATAGTTGCAAGAACAATAGTTGGCGAGACGACCATGTGATGACACGTTGATAGAGATCAAGATGATTGAGATCATGGTGTCATGCCGGTGATGATAGAGATCATGGTGGTACTTTGGAGATGGAGATCAAAGGTGCGAGATGATCATGGCCATATCATGTCACATATTTTGATTGCATGTTATGTTTATCCTTTATGCATCTTATTTTGCTTAGTTCGACTGTAGCATTATAAAATTATCTCTCACTAAATGTCAAGGTATATGTGTTCTCCCTGAGTATGCACCGTTGCGAGAGTTCGTCGTGCCAAGACACCACGTGATGATCGGGTGTGATAAGCTCTACGTTCACATACAATGGGTGCAAGCCAGTTTTGCACACGCGGAATACTCAGGTTAAACTTGACGAGCCTAGCATGTGCAGATATGGCCTCGGAACATTGGAGACCGAAAGGTCGAGCGTGAATCATATAGTAGATATGATCAACATAGTGATGTTCACCATTGAAAACTACTCCATCTCATGTGTGATCAGACATGGTTTAGTTGATTTGGATCACGTGATCATTTACACGACTAGAGGGATGTCTATCTAAGTGGGAGTTCTTAAGTAATATGATTAATTGAACTTTAATTTATCATGAACTTTGTCCTGATAGTATTCGCATAACTATGTTGTAGATCAATAGCTCGCGATGTAGCTCCCTGTTTATTTTTGATATGTTCCTAGAGAAAAACTATGTTGAAAGATTATAGTAGGAATGATGCAGACTAGGTCCATGATCCGAGGATTATCCTCATTGCTGCATAGAAGAATTATGTCCTTGATGCACCGCTAGGTGACGGACCTATTGCAGGAGTAGATACTGACGTTATGAACGTTTGGTAAAGCTCGGTATGATGACTACTTGATAGTTTAGTGCACCATGCTTTACGGCTTAAAACCGGGACTTCAAAAATGTTTTGAATGCCACAGAGCATATAAGATGTTCTAAGAGTTGAAATTGGTATTTCATACTCATGACCGTGTCGAGAGGTAGAAGACCTCTGACAGTACTTTGCCTAGAAGATGGAGGAGACTAGCTCAACTAGTGAGCATATGCTTAGATTGTCTGGGTACTACAATTTATTGAATCAAGTGGGAGTTAATCTTCCAGATAAGATAGTAATTGACAAAGTTCTCTAGTCACTATCTCCAAGTTACTATAACTTAGTGATGAACTATAATATGCAAGGGATGATGAAAGTAATTCCCAAGCTCTTCGGGATGCTGAAATCGGTGAATGTAGAAATCAAGAAATAGCATCAAGTGTTGATGGTTAACAAGACCACTAGTTTCAAGAAAAGGGCAAAGGGAAAGAAAGGGGAACTTCAAAGAAGAAAGGCAAGCAAGTTGCCACTCCCATGAAGAAGCTCAAAGCTAGACCCAAGCCTGGAACTGAGTGCTTCTACTGCAAAGGAAATGGTCACTGGAAGTGGAACTTCCCTAGATACTTGGCGGATAAGAAGGATGGCAAAGTGAACAAAAGTATATATTTGATATACATGTTATTGATGTGTACTTTACTAGTGTTTATAACAACACCTCAATATTTGATACTGGTTCAGTTACTAAGATTAGTAACTCGAAACGGTAGTTACAGAATGAACAGAGACTAGTTAAGGGTGAAGTGACGATGTGTGATGGAAGTGGTTCCAAGATTGATATGATCATCATCGCACACTCCTAATACTTTCAGGATTAGTGTTGAACCTAAAATAAATGTTATTTGGTCTTTGCGTTAAGCATGAATATGATTGGATCATGTTTATTGCAATACGGTTATTCATTTAAGTCAAAGAATAGTTGTTGTTCTATTTACATGAATAAAACCTTCTATTGTCATACACTCAATATATATGTTTTATTGAATCTCGATTGTAGTGATACACATATTCATAATATTGAAGCCAAAAAGATGCAAAGTTAATAATGATACTGCAACTTATTTGTGGCACTGCCATTTAGGTCATATTGGTGTAAAGCGCATGAAGAAACTCCATGCTGATGGGTTTTTAGAATCACTTGATTATGAATCACTTGATGCTGCGAACCATGCCTCATAGGCAAGATGACTAAGACTCCGTTCTCTGGAACAATGGAGCAAGCAACTGACTTATTGGAAATAATACATATTGATGTATGCAATCCGACGAGTGTTGAGGCTCGTGGCGGGTACCGTTATTTTCTGACCTTCCCAGATGATTTGAGCAGATATGGGTATATCTACCTGATGAAACATAAGTCTGAAACATTTGAAAAGTTCAAAGAATTTCAGAGTGATGTGGAAAATCATCGTAACAAGAAAATAAAGTTTCTGCGATCTGATCGTGGAGGAGAATATTTGAGTTACGAGTTTGGTCTTTGTTTGAAACAATGTGGAATAGTTTCACAACTCACGCCACCTGGAACACCACAACATAATGGTGTGTCCAAACGTCATAACCATACTTTATTGGATATAGTGCAATATATGATGTGTCTTACCGATTTGCCACTACCATTTTGGGGTTATGCATTAGAGATAGCTACATTCACATTAAATAGGGCACCATCTAATCCGTTGAGATGACAACGTATGAACTATGGTTTGGCTAGAAACCTAAGCTGTCGTTTCTTAAAGTTTGGGGTTGTGATGCTTATGTGAAAAAGTTTCAGCCTGATAAGCACAAACCTAAATCGAAAAAGTGTGTCTTCATAGGAGACCCAAAAGAAACTATTTGGTACACCTTCTATCACAGATCCGAAGGCAAGACATTGTTGCTAAGAATGGATCCTTTCTAGAGAAGGAGTTTATCTCGGAAGAAGTGAGTGGGAGGAAAGTAGAACTTGATGAGGTAACTGTACCTGCTCCCTTATAGGAAAGTAGTTCATCACAGAAATCTGTTCCTATGACTCCTACACCAATTAGTGAGGAAGCTAGTGATGATGATCATGTAACTTCAGATCTAGTTAATATTGAACCTTGTAGGTCAACTAGAGTGTGATCCGCACTAGAGTGGTACGGTAATCCTGTTCTGGATGTCGTGTTACTTGACCATGATGAACCTACGAACTATGAGGAAGTGATGATGAGCCCAGATTCCGCGAAATGGCTTGAGGCCATGAAATCTAAGATAGGATACATGTATGAGAACAAAGTATGGACTTTGATTGACTTGCCCCATGATCAGTGAGTCATTAAGAATAAATGGATCTTCAAGAGGAAGACGGACGCTGATAGTAGTGTTACTATCTACAAAGCTCGAATTATCGCAAAATGTTTTCGACAAGTTCAAGGTGTTGACTACGATGAGATTTTCTCACTTGCATCGATGCTTAAAAGTCTGTCCGAATCATGTTAGCAGTTACCGGATTTTATGAAATCTGGCAAATGGATGTCGAAATTGTATTCCTTAATGGATTTCTTAAGGAAGAGTTGTATATGATGAAACCATAAGGTTTTGTCGATCCTAAATGTGCTAACAAAGTGAGCAAGCTCCAACGATCTATGTATGGACTGGTGCAAGCATCTCGGAGTTGGAATATATGCTTTGATAAAGTGATCAAAGCATATGGTTTTATAGAGACTTGCGGTGAAGCCTGTATTTACAAGAAACTGAGTGGGAGCACCACAACATTTCTGATAAGTATATGTGAATGACATATTGTTGATCGAAAATAATGTAGAATTTTCTAGAAAGCATAAAGTAGTGTTTGAAAAGAGTTTTTCAAAGAAAGACCTCAATGAAGCTGCTTACACATTGAGCATCAATGTCTATAGAGATAGATCAAGACGCTTGATAAGTTTTTTTTCAATGAGTACATACCTTGACAAGATTTTTAAGTACTTCAAAATGGAACAGTCAAAGAAGGAGTTGTTTCCTGTGATGCAAGGTATAAAGTTGATTAAAGACTCAAAATCCGACCACGGAAGAAAATAGAAAGATAATGAAAAGACATTCCCTATGCCTCAGTCATAGGTTCTATGAAGTATGCTATGCTGTGTACCAGACCTATTGTATACCTTAGCATTATTTTGGCAAGGGAGTACAATAGTGATCTAGGAGTAGATCACTGGACAGCGGTCAAAATTATCCTTAGAGGACTAAGGATATATTTCTCGGTTATGGAGGTGATAGAAGAGTTCAACGTAAAGAGTTACGTCGATTCAAGATTTTTACATCGATCTAGATGACTCCAAGTCTCGATCCGGATACATATTGAAAGTGGGAGCAATTAGCTAGAGTAGCTCCGTGCAGAGCATTGTAGACATAGAAATTTGCGAAATACATACATATCTGAATGTTGCAGACCCGTAGACTAAACTTCTCTCGCAAGCAAAACATGATCACTCTTTGGGTGTTAATCACATAGTGATGTTAACTAGATTATTGACTCTAGTAAAACCTTTGGGTATTAGTCACATGGAGATGTGAACTAATCACATAAAGATGTTAACTAGATTATTGATTCTACTGCAAGTGGGAGACTGAAGGAAATATAACCTAGAGACAATAATAAAGTTATTATTTAATTTCCTTATATCATGATAAATGTTTATTATTCGTGCTAGAATTTTATTAACCGGAAACTTAGTTCATGTGTGAATACATGGACAAATAGAGTGTCACTAGTATGCCTCTACTTGACTAGCTCGTTGAATCAAAGATGGTTAAGTTTCTTGCCATAGACATGAGTTGTCATTTGATTAACGGGATCACATCATTAGAGAATGATGTGATTGACTTGACCCATTCCATTAGCTTAGCACAATGATCGTTTAGTTTGTTGCTACTACTTTCATCATGACTTATACATGTTCCTCAAACTATGAGATTATGAAATTCCCGAATAGCGGAGGAACACTTTGTGTGCTACCAAACGTCACAACATAACTGGGTGAGTAAAAAGTTACTCTACAGGTGTCTCCAATGGTACTTGTTGAGTTGGCACAGATCGAGATTAGGATTTGTCACTCCGATTGTCGGAGAGGTATCTTTGGGCCCTCTCGGGAATGCACATCACTATAAGACTTGAAAGCCGGAGAGTTACGGGAGAGTTACGGGAGAGTTACGGGAATTCGCCGTGGAGTATATGGGCATTATTGGGATTTAGGTGAAAGAAAGAGGGGAAGCTGCGCACCCCCCCCCCCCCAGGCCTAGTCCGAATTGGACTAGGGGGAGGGTCGGTGCCCCCTCGTTCCTTCTCTTCTCTTTTCCCTTTCCTTCTCTCCTACTCCTACTATATGGAAGGGGGGAATCCTACTCCCGATGGGAGTAGGACTCTGTTGGGGAACGTAGTAATTTCAAAAAAATTCCTACGCACACGCAAGACCATGGTGATGCATAGCAACGAGAGGAGAGAGTGTTGTCCACGTACCCTCATAGACCGAAAGCGGAAGCGTTAGCACAACGCGGTTGATGTAGTCGTACGTCTTCACGATCCGACCGATCAAGTACCGAACGCACGGCACCTCCGAGTTCTGCACACGTTCAACTCGATGACGTCCCTCGAACTCCGATCCAGCCGAGTGTTGAGGGAGAGTTTCGTCAGCACAACGGCGTGGTGACGATGATGATGTTCTACCGACGCAAGGCTTACCCTAAGCACCGCTACGATATGACCGAGGTGGATTATGGTGGAGGGGGGCACCGCACACGGCTAAGAGATCAAGAAATCAATTGTTGTGTCTTTGGGGTGCCCCCTGCCCCTGTATATAAAGGAATGGAGGAGGGGGAGGGACGGACCTCTCTATGGTGCGCTCTAGGGGAGTCCTACTCCCACCGGGAGAAGGATTCCCCCTTTCCTAGTAGAACTAGGAGCCCTTCCAAGTAGTAGGAGTAGGAGGGAAGGAAAGGGACGGGAAAAGGAGAAGGAAGGAAGGGGGCGCCCCCCTTCCCTAGTCCAATTCGGACCAGCCCATGGGGAGGGGTGCGGCCACCCTTTGAGGCCTTTCTCTCCTTTCCCGTATGGCCCATTAAGGCCCAATACGAATTCCCGTGACTCGCCGGTACTCCCAAAAATACCCGAATCACTCGGAACCTTTCCGATGTCCGAATATAGTTGTCCAATATATCGATCTTTATGTCTCGACCATTTTGAAACTCCTCGTCATGTCCCCGATCTCATCCGGGACTCCGAACTCCTTCGGTACATCAAAACACATAAACTCATAATATAACCGCCATCGAACTTTAAGCGTGCGGACCCTACGGGTTCGAGAACTATGTAGACCTGACCGAGACACGTCTCCGGACAATAACCAATAGCGGAACCTGGATGCTCATATTGGCTCCTACATATTCTACGAAGATCTTTATCGGTCAAACCGCATAACAACATACGTTGTTCCCTTTGTCATCGGTATGTTACTTGCCCGAGATTCGACCGTCGGTAACTCAATACCTAATTCAATCTCGTTACCGGCAAGTCTCTTTACTCATTCCTTAATACATCATTCCGCAACTAACTCATTAGTTGCAATGCTTATAAGGCTTTAAGTGATGTGCATTACCGAGTGGGCCCAGAGATACCTCTCAGACAATCGAAGTGACAAATCCTAATCTCGAAATACGCCAACCCAACAAGTACCTTCGAAGACACCTGTAGAGAACCTTTATAATCACCCAGTTACGTTGTGACGTTTGGTAGCACACAAAGTGTTCCTCCGGTAAACGGGAGTTGCATAATCTCATAGTCATAGGAACATGTATAAGTCATGAAGAAAGCAATAGCCACAAACTAAACGATCAAGTGCTATGCTAACGGAATGGGTCAAGTCAATCACATCATTCTCCTAATGATGTGATCCCGTTAATCAAATGACAACTCATGTCTATGGTTAGGAAACATAACCATCTTTGATCAACAAGCTCGTCAAGTAGAGGCATACTAGTGACACTCTGTTTGTCTATGTATTCACACATGTATTATGTTTCCGGTTAATACAATTCTAGCATGAATAATAAACATTTATCATGATATAAGGAAATAAATAATAACTTTATTATTGCCTCTAGGGCATATTTCCTTCAGTCTCCCACTTGCGCTAAAGTCAATAATCTAGTTCACATCGCCATGTGATTTAATACCAATAGTTCACATCACCATGTGATTAACACCCATAGTTCACATCGACATGTTACCAACACCCAAAGGGTTTACTAGAGTCAATAACCTAGTTCACATTGCTATGTGATTAACACCCAAAGAGTACTGATGTGTGATCATGTTTTGCTTGTGAGAGAAGTTTAGTCAACGGGTCTGCCACATTCAGATCCGTAAGTATTTTGCTAATTTCTATGTCGACAATGCTCTGCACAGAGCTACTCTAGCTAATTGCTCCCACTTTCAATATGTATCCAGATTGAGATTTAGAGTCATCTGGATCAGTGTCAAAATTTGCATCGACGTAACCCTTTACGACGAACCTTTTGTCACTTCCATAATCGAGAAACATATCCTTATTCCACTAAGGATAATTTTGACCAATGTCCAGTTATCTACTCCTAGATCACTATTGTACTCCTTTGCCAAACTCAGGGCAGGGTATACAATAGGTCTGGTACACAGCATGGCATACTTTATAGAACCTATGGCTGAGGCATAGGGAATGACTTTGATTCTCTATCTATCTTCTACCGTGGTCGGGTTTTGAGTCTTACTCAACTTCACACCTTGTAACACAGGCAAGAACTCCTTCTTTGACTGTTCCATTTTGAACTACTTCAAAATCTTGTCAAGGTATGTACTCATTGAAAAACTTATCAAGCGTCTTTATCTATCTCTATAGATCTTGATGCTCAATATGTAAGCAGCTTCACCGAGGTCTTTCTTTGAAAAAACTCCTTTCAAACATTCGTTTATGCTTTGCAGAATAATTCTACATCATCTCTGATCAACAATATGTCATACATATACTTATCAGAAATGATGTAGTGCTCCCACTCACTTTCTTGTAAATACAGGTTTCACCGCAAGACTGTATAAAACTATATGCTTTGATCAACTTATCAAAGCGTATATTCCAACTCCGAGATGCTTGCACCAGTCCATAGATGGATCGCTGGAGCTTGCATATTTTGTTAGTACCTTTAGGATCGACAAAACCTTCTGGTTGCATCATATACAACTCTTCTTTAATAAATCCATTAAGGAATGCAGTTTTGTTTATCCATTTGCCAGATTTCATAAAATGTGGCAATTGCTAACATGATTCAGACAGACTTAAGCATAGACACGAGTGAGAAACTCTCATCGTAGGCAACACCTTGAACTTGTCAAAAACCTTTTTGCGACAATTCTAGCTTTGTAGATAGTAACACTACTATCAGTGTCCATCTTCCTCTTGAAGATCCATTTAATCTCAATGGCTCGCCGATCTTTGGGCAAGTCAATCAAAGTCCATACTTTGTTCTTATACATGGATGTCATCTCAGATTTCATGGCCTCAAGCCATTTCACGGAATCTGGGCTCATCATCGCTTCCTCATAGTTCGTAGGTTCGTCATGGTCAAGTAACATGACCTCCAGATCAGGATTACCGTACCACTCTAGTGCGGATCTCACTATGGTTTACCTACGAGGTTCGGTAGTAACTTGATCTGAAGTTACATGATCATCATCACTAGCTTCCTCACTAATTGGTGTAGGAGTCACAGAAACAGATTTCTGTGATGAACTTCTTTCCAATAAGGGAGCAGGTACAGTTACCTCATCAAGTTCTACTTTCCTCCCACTCACTTCTTTCGAGAGAAACTCCTTCTCTAGAGAGGATCCATTCTCAGCAATGAATAACTTGCCTTTGGATCTGTGATAGAAGGTGTACCCAACATTTTCTTTTGGGTATCCTATGAAGAAGCACTTCTCCGATTTGGGTTTGAGCTTATTAGGTTGAAACTTTTTCACATAAGCATTGCAACCTCAAACTTTAACAAATGACAACTTCAGTTTCTTGACAAACCACAGTTCATACGATGTTGCCTCAACGGATTTAGATGGTGCCCTTTTTAACATGAATGCAACTGTCTCTAATGCATAACCCCAAAACTATAGTGATTAATCGGTAAGAAACATCATAGATTGCACTATATCCAATAATAGTACGGTTATGACATTCGGACACACCATTATGCTGTGGTGTTCCAGGTGGCATGATTTTGTGAAACTATTCCACATTGTTTTAATTGAAGACCAAACTCGTAACTCAAATATTTGTTTCTGTGATCAGATCGTAGAAACTTTATTTTCTTGTCACGATGATTTTCCACTTCACTCTGAAGTTCTTTGAACTTTTCAAATGTTTCAGACTTATGTTTCATCAAGTAGATATACCCATATCTGCTCAAATCATCTGTGAAGGTTAGAAAATAACGATACCCGCCGCGAGCCTCAACACTCATCGGACTGCATACATCAGTATGTATTATTTCCAATACGTCAGTTGCTCGCTCCATTGTTCCGGAGAACGAAGTCTTAGTCATCTTGCCCATGAGGCATGGTTTGCAAGCATCAACTGATTCATAATCAAGTGATTCCAAAAACCCATCAGCATGGATTTTCTTCATGCGCTTCACACCAATATGACCTAAACGGCAGTGCCACAAATAAGTTGCACTATCATTGTTAACTTTGCATCTTTTGGCTTCAATATTATAAAAATGTGTATCATCATGATCGAGATCCAACAAACCATTTTTTTTGGGTGTATGACCATAGAAGGTTTTATTCATGTAAACAGAACAACAATTATTCTCTAACTTACATGAATAACCATATTGCAATAAACATGATCCAATCATATCCATGCTCAATGCAAACACTAAATAACATTTATTTTAGGTTTAACACTAATCCCGAAAGTATAGGGAGTGTGCGATGATGATCATATCAATCTTGGAACTACTTCCAACACACATCGTCACTTCACCCTTAACTAGTCTCTGTTCATTCTGCAACTCCCATTTCGAGTTACTACTCTTAGCAACTGAACCAGTATCAAATACCGAGGGGTTGCTATAAACACTAGTAAAGTACACATCAATAACATGTATATCAAATATAGCATTGTTCACTTTGCCATCCTTCTTATCCGCCAAATACTTGGGGCAGTTCTGCTTCCAGTGACTAGTCCATTTGCAGTAGAAGCACTTAGTCTCAGGATTAGGTCCAGACTTGGGCTTCTTCACTTGAGCAACAACTTGCCTGCCGTTCTTCTTGAAGTTCCCTTTCTTTCCCTTTCCCTTTTCTTGAAACTAGTGGTCTTGTTAATCATCAACACTTGATGCTCTTTCTTGATTTCTACCTTCATCGATTTCATCATCATGAAAAGCTCGGGAATCATTTACGTCATCCCTTGCATACTATAGTTCATCACAAAGTTCTACTAACTTGGTGATGGTGACTAGAGAATTCTGTCAATCACTATTTTATCTGGAAGATTAACTCCCACTTGATTCAAGCGATTGTAGTACCCAGACAATCTGAGCACATGCTCACTGCTTGAGCTATTCTCCTCCATCTTTTAGCTATAGAACTTGTTGGAGACTTCATATCTCTCAACTCGGGTATTTGCTTGAAATATTAACTTCAACTCCTGGAACATCCATATGATCCATGACGTTCAAAACGTCTTTGAAGTCCCGATTCTAAGTTGTTAAGCATGGTGCACTAAACTATCAAGTAGTCATCATATTGAGCTAGCCAAACGTTCATGATGTCTGCATCTGCTCCTGCAATAGGTCTGTCACCTAGCGGTGCATTAAGGACATAATTCTTCTGTGCAGCAATGAGGATAAACCTCAGATCACGGATCCAATCTGCGTCATTGCTACTAACATCTTTCAACTTAGTTTTCTCTAGGAACCTATCAAAAATAAAACAGGGGAGCTAAACGCGAGCTATTGATCTACAACATAGATATGCTAATACTACCAAGACTAAGTTCATGATAAATTAAGTTCAATTAATCATATTACTTAAGAACTCCCACTTAGAAATACTCCCTCTAATCTTCTAAGTGATCACGTGATCCAAATCAACTAAACCATAACCGATCATCACGTGAAATGGAGTAGTTTTCAATGGTGAACATCACTATGTTGATCATATCTACTATATGATTCACGCTCGACCTTTCGGTCTCAGTGTTCCGAGGCCATATCTGCATATGCTAGGCTCGTCAAGTTTAACCTGAGTATTCTGCGTGTGCAAAACTGGCTTGCACCCGTTGTAGATGGACGTAGAGCTTATCACACCTGATCATCACGTGGTGTCTGGGCACGACGAAATTTGGCAACGGTGCATACTCAGGGAGAACACTTTTATCTTGAAATTTAGTGAGAGATCATCTTATAATGCTACCGTCAATTAAAGCAAGATAAGATGCATAAAAGATAAACATCACATGCAATCAAAATATGTGACATGATATGGCCATCATCATCTTGTGCCTTTGATCTCCATCTCCAAAACATCGTCATGATTTCCATCGTCACCGGCATGACACCATGATTTCCATCATCTTGATCTATATCAATGTGTCGTCACATGGTCGTCTCGCCAACTATTGCTCTTGCAACTATTGCTATCGCATAGCGATAAAGTAAAGCAATTATTGGGCGCTTGCATCTTATGCAATAGAGAGACAACCATAAGGCTTTTGCCAGTTGCCGATAACTTCAACAAAACATGATCGTCTCATACAACAACTTATATCTCATCACGTCTTGACCATATCACATCACAACATGCCCTGCAAAAACAAGTTAGATGTCCTCTACTTTGTTGTTGCAAGTTTTATGTGGCTGCTACTGGGCTTAGCAAGAACTGTTCTTACCTACGCATCAAAACCACAACGATAGTTTGTCAAGTTGGTGCTGTTTTAACCTTTGCAAGGACCGGGCGTAGCCACACTCGGTTCAACCAAAGTTGGAGAAACTGACACCCGCTAGTCACCTGTGTGCATAGCACGGCGGTAAAACCAGTCTCGCGTAAGCGTACGCGTAATGTCGGTCCGGGCCACTTCATCCAACAATACCGCCGAACCAAAGTGTGACATGTCGGTAAGCAGTATGACTTATATCTCCCACAACTCACTTGTGTTCTACTCGTGCATATTACATCAATGCATAAAACCTGGCTCGGATGCCACTGTTGGGGAACGTAGTAATTTCAAAAAAATTCCTACACACACGCAAGATCATGGTTGCATAGCAACGAGAGGGGAGAGTGTTGTCCATGTACCCTCGTAGACCGAAAGAGGATGCGTTAGCACAACGCGGTTGATGTAGTCGTACGTCTTCATGATCCGACCGATCAAGTACCGAACGCACGACACCTCCGATTTCTGCACACGTTCAACTCGATGACGTCCCTCGAACTCCGATCCAGCAGAGTGTTGAGGGAGAGTTTTGTCAGCACGACGGCGCGGTGACGATGATGATGTTCTACAGACGCATGGCTTCACCTAAGCACCGCTACGATATGACCGTTGTGGATTATGGTAGAGGGGGGGTACCGCACACGGCTAAGAGATCAATTGTTGTGTCTTTGGGGTGCCCCCTGCCCCCGTATATAAAGGAGTGGAGGAGGGGGAGGGCCGGCCCTCTCTATGGCGCGCCCTAGGGGAGTCCTACTCCCACCGGGAGTAGGATTCCCCCTTTCCTAGTAGAACTAGGAGCCCTTCCAAGTAGTAGGAGTAGGAGGGGAGGAAAGGGAAGGAAAAAGGAGAAGGAAGGAAGGGGGCACCCCCCCCCTTCCATAGTCCAATTCAGACCAGCCCATGGGGAGGGGTGCGGCCACCCTTTGAGGCCTTTCTCTCCTTTCCCATATGGCCCATTAAGGCCCAATACGAAATCCCGTGACTCCCCGGTACTCCCGAAAATACCCGAATCACTCGGAACCTTTCCGATGTCCGAATATAGTCGTCCAATATACCGATCTTTACGTATCGACCATTTGGAGACTCCTCGTCATGTCCCCGATCTCATCCGGGACTCCGAACTCCTTCCGTACATCAAAACACATAAACTCATAATATAACCGTCATCGAACTTTAAGCGTGCAGACCCTACGGGTTCGAGAACTATGTAGACATGACCGAGACACGTCTCCGGTTAATAACCAATAGAGGAAACTGGATGCTCATATTGGCTCCTACATATTCTACGAAGATCTTTATCGGTCAAACCGCATAACAACATACGTTGTTCCCTTTGTCATCGGTATGTTACTTGCCCGAGATTCGATCGTCGGTATCTCAATACGTAATTCAATCTCATTACTGGCAAGTCTCTTTACTCGTTCCATAATACATCATTCCGCAACTAACTCATTAGTTGCAATGCTTGCAAGTCTTGAATTGATGTGCATTACCGAGTGGGCCCAGAGATACCTCTCCGACAATCGGAGTGACAAATCCTAATCTCGAAATACGCCAACCCAACAAGTACCTCCAGAGACACCTGTAGAGCACCTTTATAATCACCCAATTACGTTGTGACGTTTGGTAGCAGACAAAGTGTTCCTTTGGTAAACGGGTGTTGCACAATCTCATAGTCATAGGAACATGTATAAGTCATGAAGAAAGCAATAGCAACAAACTAAACGATCAAGTGCTATGCTAACGGAATGGGTCAAGTCAATCACATCATTCTCCTAATGATGTGATCCCGTTAATCAAATGACAACTCATGTCTATGGTTAGGAAACATAACCATCTTTGATCAACGAGCTAGTCAAGTAGAGGCATAATAGTGACACTCTGTTTGTCTATGTATTCACACATGTATTATGTTTCCGGTTAATACAATTCTAGCATGAATAATAAACATTTATCATGATATAAGGAAATAAATAATAACTTTATTATTGCCTCTAGGGCATATTTCCTTCAGACTCCCCCTCCACCATAATCCACCTCATCATATCGTAGCGGTGCTTAGGCGAAGCCCTGCATCCGTAGCATCATCATCACCGTCATCACACCTCGTGCTGACATAACTCTCCCGTGAAGCTCTGCTGGATCGTTAGTTCGTGGGACGTCACCGACCTGAATGTGTGCTGAACTCAGAGGTGTCGTGCGTTCGGTAATTGGATTGGTCGAATCGTGAAGATGTATGACTACATCAACCGCGTTCTCATAACGCCTCCGCTTATGCTCTACAAGGGTATGTGGACAACACTCTCCCCTTTGTTGCTATGCATCACCATGCTCTTGCATGTGCGTAGAAAATTTCTTGAAATTACTACGTTCCCCAACAAATAGTTAGTACCATCATGTAGTGAAGTGATGTCTTCTTAATCGTGCAAACAAGGATCTGGTTGTTTTTTGTCACGAATTTCTTTATGAGTTAAATGAACTGGTGGTCCTAAAATTTTCGCCGGGTTGTCACTTCTGTCCTAATTCTTCCAAAATGCACATTTAGGTCCTAATTATTTAGTAAGTGGTTCACCCGAGGTCCTTTTTTCACGAGCGCTCACTGACCTGCCCGCATCATCAGTTGACCCACGCCACATCGACGGAGGCCCAACCACCAGGCGAGAAAAATATACTGGAGGTCCTAAAAGTTTCTAGGCAGCGTCACTTTAGTCCTACTTCTTTCAAAATGCACGTTATGATCCTAATTCTATAGTAAGTGGTTCACTGAAGGTCCTTTTTTGCACGATCATTCGCTAACCTGCATGCGTGATGCGTTGACCCATGCCATGTCAACTTAGAGGCCGCTGCGGTTGGTCTTCTTTTATAGAAAACCACTTGTGAACCCCCCTCCTAACATTCCCTAGCCCTATCTCTCTCCCTCTCTCTCTCTCTACTGCGCTCACTATCGCCATGGCTGGGGCAGCAAGCTCCTTTCCTGGGAAGTGGGTGACGAAGAGGAGCATTGCAGCATCAGCGGTGGCAATGCCTCCTCCACAAGCTTCTACCACCCAACCTCAAATTAGAGAAAGAGGTTTGCGAAACTTAAAGAAACAGTGCAAAGTGTTGGGGAACGTAGTAATTATTCAAAATTTTCCTACGTGTCACCAAGATCAATCTAGGAGATGATAGCAACGAGAGAGAGGGAGTGCATCTTCATACCCTTGAAGATCGCTGAGTGGAAGCGTTACAAGAACGCGGTTGATGTTGTCATATTCGCGGTGATTCAAACCGCGGAAGATCTGATCCAAGCACTAAACGGAAGACGCCTCCGTGTTCAACACATGTGCAGCTCGAGGAAGTCTCCTCCTTCTTGATATAGCAAGGGGAAAGGGTGTGAGTGCCCTCCCACCCCCACTATTTATAGGGGGGAGGGAAGAGGGGGCCGGCCCCCTTGATGCATCTAGAGGGGGGGGGGGCAGGAGGGGAGACTTGCCCCCCATGCAAGGTGGGAGGCACCCCCTCCCCTAGGGTTTCCAACCCTAGGCTCCTTGGGCCCTTGGAGGGGGGCGCACCAACCACTAGGGGGCTGGTTCCCTCCCACATTCAGCTCATTAAGTCCTCCGGGGTAGGTGGCCCCACCCAGTGGACCCCCGGACACCTTTCGGTGGTCCCGATACAATACCGATAACCCCCAAAACCATTCTGGCGACTGAAACTAGACTTCCCGTATATAAATCTTCACCTCTAGACCATTCTGAAACTCCTCGTGACGTCCGTGATCTCATATGGGACTACAAACAACCTTTGGTAACCACATACAATTTCCCATAACAACTCTAGCGTCACCGAACCTTAAGTGTGCAGACCCTACAGGTTCGGGAACTATGCAGACATGATCGGGACATCTCTCTGGCCAATAACCAACAGCAGGATTGTAACGCCCACGATGCGGCTATATCTCCCATGTGTCGAAGCACGACTTAGAGGCATAACCGCATTGTAAGCAATGTCGCAAGTGAGGTAATCTTCAGGACAACCCATGTAATGAATACGGAAAAGGAGTACATAGTTGGCTTACACTCGCCACGTCACACAATAGCATAAATATCATTACATTCATCCAGATACAATCAAGGTCCGACTACGGAACCAAAATGAAGAACAACCCCAAATGCGACAAAGTCCCCGATTGCCCCAACTGGGCTCCACTACTGATCGTCTGGAAAGGAAACGTAGTATCATCCTGAGTCCTCATCGAACTCCCACTTGAGCTCAGTCGAATCTCCTGGAGCGGTATCATCGGTCACTGCATCTGGTTTTGGAAGTAATCTATGAGTCACAGGGACTCAACAATCTCACACCCTCGCGATCAAGACTACTTAAGCTTATAGGAAGGGTAAAATTATGAGGTGGAGCTCCAGCAAGCAACTAGCATATATGGTGGCTAACATACGCAAAAGAGAGCGAGAAGAGAAGGCAAAGGCACGGTCGATGAACTATGATCAAGAAGTGATCCTAGAACAACCTACGATCAAGCATAACACGAGACCGTGTTCTCTTCCCGGACTCCGCCAAAAAGAGACCATCACGGCCACACACTCAGTTGATTCATTTTAAAATTAAGTTAAGCTTTAGGTTATCTACAACCGAACATTAACAAATTCCCATCTGCCCATAACCGCGGGCACGACTTTCGAAAGTTCAAATCCCTGCAGCAGAGTCCCAACTTAGCCCATCACAAGCTCTCACGGTTAATGAAGGATATTCCTTCTCCCAAGACAATCCGATCAGACTCGGCATCCCGGTTACAAGACATCTCGACAAAGGTAAAACTAAACTAGCAAAGCCGCCCGAATGTGTCGACAAATCCCGATAGGAGCTGCACATATCTCGTTCTCAGGGCACACTCAGATGAGACATCCTACGAGTAAAACCAATCCTCAAGTTGCCCCGAGGTGGCCCCGCAGTCTACTCGGTTCGGACCAACACTCAGAGGAGCACTGGCCCAGGGGGGTTTAAATAAAGATGACCCTCGGGCTCTGGAAACCCAAGGGCAAAAGAGGCTAGGTGGCAAATGGTAAAACCAATGTTGGGCATTGCTGGAGGGTTTTATTCAAGGCGAACTGTCAAGGGGTTCCCATTATAACCCAACCGTGTAAGCAACGCAAAATCAAGGAACATAACACCGGTACGACGGAAACTAGGGCGGCAAGAGTGGAACAAAACACCAGGCATAAGGCCGAGCCTTCCACCCTTTACCAAGTATATAGGTGCATTAAAATAGATAAGATAATAATATGATATCCCAACAATAAACATGTTCCAACAAGGAACAAACTCCAATCTTCACCTACAGCTAGCAATGCTATAAGAGGGGCCGAGCAAAGCGGTAACATAGCCAAACAACGGTTTGCTAGGACAAGGTGGGTTAGAGGTTTGACATGGCAATATGGGAGGCATGATAAGCAAGAGGTAGGTATCATAGCATAGGCATAGCAATAGAGCAAGCATCTAGCAAGCAAAGATAGAAGTGATTTTGAGGGTATGGTCATCTAGCCTACAAAGTTCTCCGAGTTGACGGTAGCTTGATCCTCGTAAACATACTCAACAGGCTCCTCGATCACGTACTCGTCTCCCGGCTCTACCCAAGCAAGAACAACAAGCAAAAGGGAGACACAATCAACCACGTGCAATGCACAAACAACATGGTGCAAACATGTCATGATATGCGGGATGCGGTATGTGATGCATATGCATGATTCGGAAAGGAATGATTGAACATGGCCTCAACATGGAAAACCAAGAGTGTGTCACAGCCCTAGAATTTGTTTGTCATTAGTTGCATTAAGGCATTCATGCATCATGTTTAAAGCTCATGAAACTTGAACTGGGGATGACAAACCCTAGCACTAAATAAAATGCAATTAGGATCAAAATAAAAATATTTTCAATAAACCCAGAATGCCCTTTAGGAAAGTTCATTATTTTTGTTAAAGGTGAAAACCCCTGCCAACAATGATGCACATATTTCTAGGCCATTCTGGATTTTTGAATTAAATCCTATTGTATTTGACCTTGGGCATTTAAATACTATAAATAATTTAAATGTTCAAATAAATGTTGGAAATTGTTAAGGGTCACTGAAATAATTCAGAAAGCACCCATAATTCTTTCCAGGATTTTATAAACTGATTTGATATTTTTAAATCAAATCAAAACAAACTACAGAAAATAGAAAAACAGAATTAAATAGAAATAAGAGAGAGAGAGAGAGCAGAAGATCTACCTGGCGCCTACCTGTGCGGCCTGCTGTAGAAGCCGGCCCAGCCCACCAGGGGCTCCCCTCCTGTCGTCTTCCCCGCGCCAGTAGGCAGCGCGCGTGGCCGACGGGCGCCGACGCTGCCTCGGCCACCTCCTGCTTGCCGCTCTCCTTCCTCGACGCTCTGGACGCCTTCCCCGAGCGCCACGCACCTCCCTGCCTCTCTCCCTCACTCTCCCGCGCTCTCACCCCCTTCCCTGGATCTCTCCCTCTCTCACCCGAGAGTCGCCGCCGACGTCGCTCGCAACCACCGCGGTAACAGCCACTTCCTCGCTCCATCTCTGCGTACCCGAGCTCAGCCCGGACCCCAAGCCCCTCTACGTCGACCCACCGAAGCCCGGATGCCCCAAGACGATGCCGCGGCGTTTCTTCCCGACCACGGCCGCCGGATGCCGCCGTCCGATTCATCCTCTCCGCCATCCCCACGAGCACGCCGACCTGCTCTTCGAACTCACTGTGAGCTCCTACTCCTCCCCTCTCTCTTCCCCGCCTCGATTGCGCCCTGTAGCCTCGATCCCACCGGAGCCGGAGCTTGCTTGCCGCCGGCCATGTCGCCGCCGTAGCCACCGTTAGCTAGATCTGCAACCGAGCACGCGGTCGTGCTCAGTGCAACCACAGGAGGTCGTAACACCCCTCTTTGCCTCCTGTCGTGCTCCCTTACCCCGAAACCCAGTTCACCCGAACGTCGGCGCCGCTGTGAGCTCCATTCCGGCGAACCCCGGCCACCCCCGCACCTCCCGTTGGTCCCCCTAGATGCGCACGGGCACGGGCTACCTCCTGGTGCCCTTGGCGCGTCGATCCGTCGCCTCTGGCGTAACTCCGGCGAGCGACCGCCGCTCTGTTTCGTCGCCGTCGTGCAACCACCGGCGAATCCGACGTGGCCGGTCATTAGGGCCTAACCACCCCGCTAACCCAGGCCTAGGGCCACTGACAGGTGGGCCCTACCGTTTAATTAACCCGGCTAACAATTTAGTTAAGTTAATTAAACTCTGTTAAATCACTGTGAAGCTGACATGTGGGTCCCACAGGTCAGATTTGACCTGGACAACACTGTTGACTTGCTGACGTCACTGTGAAGTCATGCTGACGTAGTAATAGGTTTTCTGGATTTATTTTTTATTCAGGAATTTCAGAAAATGCCCTAAACTTCAGTAAATCATAGAAATTCAACCGTAACTCCAAATTAAATAATTTATATATGAAAAATTATCAGAAAAATCCAAGGAATCCATCTGTACCATTTTCATGCATGTTAGAACAACTTAAAGCTGCTGTTTAGCACAAATCAATTAAATGGCCTTTGAATAATCACATATGGAGTTTGAATTTGAATCTTGTATTCAAACCAACTTCATTTAATATGTTGCTAGTTGCATTAGCTCAAAACACATTCATATTGCCATGTCATGAGCATGCATCATATTGTGCATTGCATTGATTGTATTTGTTCTTTGTTGCCGGTATCTGTTCCCTCCCGGTAGACGATGTTCCGACGTTGTGATCGTTGACACTGATGAAGACTCAATGTTATCTTCAGAAGTGCCAGGCAAGCAACACCCCCTTGTTCATTCCGCTACAATCCTACTCTCTCGCCCTGCTCTCTTTTACTGCAATAAGACAACAACGATTCAACTGTTACTTGCTGCGATAGCTGAACCCCTTTATCCTTTGCATGACCTTTCATTCCATAGTAAATAGATGAAACCCACTAGCATGAGTAGGAGTTGTTTGAGCCCTGTTGTGCCTACTCATTCTTGCTTGTTTGTCATGCCTGCTACTGCTTAGAGTTGAGTCAGGTCTGATTCATCGGGGATGAATCAGAGGTGTGTGAACATGTCCTACTGTGTGTGAGCTAAGTGTGTGAATACGATTTGGTAAAGGTAGCGGTGAGAGGCCATGTAGGAGTACATGGTGGGTTGTCTCATTGCAGCCGTCCTTAGGAACTGAGTTCTGTGTTTGTGATCGATGATTCAGCTACTACCATGCATTGGGCCCGAAACCAATGGACCCTCTCGGCTTCTTGATCACCCTTGTCCTCTGTCCAGGAGTTGCAAGTAGTTTCTGGTGTTTGTAGTATGCTGGAGGCCGTGCGCAGCGCTGACCGTAGGGGTGGGCTGTGATGCAGTAGGCACGTGGCACGGTGTACCGGGCGCCCGTTTGGTGTCTCGGGAACTCTGTTCACATCGTTTGGGGCTGTGAGCGAAACTCCGGCGGATCTCCTCATGGATGGAACCCGAATAGGCGATAAACCTGGACTAGAGACTTGAGTGTTTAGGTAGGCTGTGGCCGACACCCACGTTGGGCTTCCGCTTGAAGGTTGCCGAGTACATGTCGTGTAAACGGCGGTAAGTGGTGAGAGCGTGTGTGAAGAAGTACACCCCTGCAGGGTTAACATCATCTATTCGAATAGCCGTGTCCGCGGAAAAGGACTTCTGGGTTGCTTATATCAGTTCATAGACAAGTGAAAGTGGATACTCTAAAATACGCAAGATAAGCATGAGTGCTATGGATGGCGTTCTCGTAGGGAGACGGGAGCGGATCCATAGTGGTGTATTGATATGGTGAATATGTGGACTCGTGTGCGCCACCTCAAAATAGTTACTTGCAGTCGTAGTTCAGGATAGCCACCGAGTCAAAGCTGGCTTGCTGCAGTTAAACCCTACCATCCCCTTGTTGAAAATGATGCATATGTAGTTAGTTCGGATGTAAGTCTTGCTGGGTACATTTGTACTCACGTTTGCCTATTTTATGTTTTTGCAGAGAGACCTCAGTCTCGCTAGTAGTTCCGTATGGTCTTCGACGTTTAGCTTGTTACCTCAGCTACGATCTTGTGCCCCCGGCAGGATCTGGTAGATAGTCAGGCTTCTCAGCCCTTTTCATTTATAGATGTCTGTACTCAGACATGATAGCTTCCACTTGTGCTTTGATTTGTATGCTCTGAATGTTGGGTCATGAGACTCATGTTTGTAATATCTCGCTCCTCAGAGCCTATTGAATAAATACTTGAGTCATAGAGTCATGTTGTGATGCCATGTTGTATTTGCACATATCGAGCATATTGTGTGTATGTTATTGAAATGCTTGGTATGTGTGGGATCTGGCTATCTAGTTGTTTATCTTTAGTAGCCTCTCTTACCGGGAAATGTCTCCTAGTGTTTCCACCGAGCCATGGTAGCTTGCTACTACTTCGGAACACTTAGGCTGGCCGGCATGTGTCCTTCTTCGTTCCTGTGTCTGTCCCTTCGGGGAAATGTCACGCAATGAATACCGGAGTCCTGTTAGCCCGCTACAGCCCGGTTCACCGGAGTCCTGTTAGCCCAGTGCTACAGCCTGGATTCACTCACTAATGACCGACACGTTCGATGCTGGGTCATGGATGCCTGTCCCTGTAAGTTAGTGCCACTTTGGGTTTACGACTAGCCATGTCAGCCCGGGCTCCTTATCATATGGATGCTAGCGACACTATCATATATGTGTGCCAAAAGGCGCAAACGGTCCCGGGCAAAGGTAAGGCGACACCCGTGGGAATACCGTGCGTGAGGCCGCAAAGTGATATGAGGTGTTACATGCTAGATCGATGTGGCATTGAGTCGGGGTCCTGACAGCGTTGGTATCAGAGCTTGACTGCCTGTAGGATTACCAAGCCAAACTGGTCGAAGTTGAGTCTAGAAATTCTTAGTTATATAAGGGAATTGATTGTGGGATGGAACGTAAGGCTCTTTTTACTCCTTATACCTTATGCCCTTCTAATCCGAGTCATCTTATCTTTTCTACGGGGTTAAGGAACTAGGCTATCTCTTCTTTCTATTAGGATCACGTGTTACTAATCCGTAGACTTATAAGATTGTTGGATTTAAGCCTCAGTTCAGTTTATACTACCTCTCTATGTTAACTGTTGATCTCGAAACCTTGATATTGTGCTTTTGAGTGGTTATGCCACCATTTTTGTGAATGTCTCAAATCTTTTTGAGCATTTTTAGCCGTTATGCTGTCCGAGTCATCCCAGGTTTCTAAATAGTCTGATGCATTTGCCAAATCCTTTCCCTCTGGTTTCGATGTTCCTTTATGCCAGCTCAATCACACTAATTGTTGAGTTGAGGTATTCTATTGCCTTGACATTTATGTTGGAGTTACTATTATGACCCTAGGTGTCTCAGGGGATCATCTAGTAGTCTAGCCATGTTTTGTGTCCTAGTGTGATGATTCTGGCCTTTATTCTCGAAAGCATTCCGTGATGCTACTTAGTAGTAGGTATTCTACTCCTGGGTTTTGAACCCGAGATTCACTCCACTTACTTCATGTTGATAGTGTTTGCTAGTTCCTTTAGGATATTAGTAACCTTTGCGATAATCCTCGAGGTTCATGATACATCCTTTTTCCAATTACCATGAACCATTCTTGGCAGGAGTTCTTCTGAACCAAAAGAGGACAACAAGAGTGCTCTCGATGAGTTCTCCATGCTATGTTGTGACTCTGCCAGCTCAACCTTTCTGCATGGGTTATCCGGAAGAATTATGTTGAACTTGGTTCGACATACTAATCTATGCATCCACAACTCAAAAAGTTATATGTTCCTTTGAGTTTTCCCTCTTTAGTTGTCTACTGACCTTCGTCTATCAATTGATAGTCAAGAGTATGCGTGCGTTCGTTTATCAATGCCTACTACTCTTGTGGTCCGTCAAGCCATTCTATCGCGGAATGACTAGGAGAAACAAACTCCAGTACCTCTTCCATATCTAGGATTGGGTCGAAACAATTGTACTCCGCAGATCAAAATGCCAATCCAGCTTTTGCTCTGTTCTACCTTGGAGTATTACCATCTTTTATATCGGGATTGTTATAAGAATTGCACACCATCCTATGAACTCTTGGTACAGTGATACTTCTTGCCATCATTGTTCATTCCTCGGTTCCTGTGTTATTGTAACCAGAATGCCGACAAGCGAATCGTGGCATGTGAAATCAATACTGCTAGCAACTCTGTTGCTTGGTAGTTAAATGGACGATAACCTCATTCTTAGCGTGTTGATTATTGAATCGTCACCCTAAGACTGATTGTGCTACCTAGTCCTTGTTCTCGGTGCACTCCTCGATCGATGAGTTAGGATTATTTCAAATCTTCGCTCTATTGATCATATCGTCTTGCCTCAAAAAGCAAGATTGTTCTCGAGCTTAGTAACATACCGGTGGTTCGTGATTTTCCGAATATTTTCTCGGAAGTATTACCAGGTTGTCCCCTGACTGCTATGTTGAGCTCGTGATCAAGTCGGTTTCTTGTGAACCACCCTTTCTCCAAGAGTCTGTGTTGGATATCCCGGAGCTAGTTGGTTAAGCTAGACAACAACTTGGAGAATTGGAAGATAAAAGCTTGACTAACTTAGTTCGTTCCAAAGGGATATTCTTGTGTAGTGTGTGTTGAAGAAAGATGATATCTTCATCGATTGGTCCCTGTGATCAGTTGCAGGACCTATTGTCTTATCAATCCTTTGATTTGAATGTGGGCTATCATCAAATCAAACCAGAACCAACGATGCTCGTAATGTTGTCTTATTCGTGGTTGATCCCTAGAGCATACACCATTACATCTTTGGTCTGACCAATGCTATCACCGTGTTCACTTAACTATGGAATTCCTTTTAAAAGGAAACCTAGATGAATTGTTGTTGAGCCCATTGACAACATCCTTATCTCCTCCATGATTTTGTTGAACATTAAGCTAGTGTTGGAAACTTTTGAAAGCATTTGTTCATGCTAGCTCATGAAGCATATGTTTGGATGAAGGTAGTGACTTCCTTTAATTCATGTGCATCTGATGCAAGTTGCCGCCGTGGATTCGAGAAAGTCAATGTTGCTTTCTTTGGAATCATTCCAAATCAGTCATGCACACGTGCGAAGAATTCTGTAGTTTGAAGACTTGCAACCTTCAATCTATATGTATCCCTAGCACACCAAGCCACTGATTGATTTGTTCAAGGAGAAGGAGTTCCTTCATAAGAGCTAATCCGGACTTATGTAAGGACTTCGATACCCTCGTTGATGGTTCCCCCTCCTGAACTCGGTAGTGTTCTATTATAAGACTACTTTGTGGTCATGCTTGTCTTGGACAACGTGTTCACATGTTTGTAGCAGAACCAGCTCATGTTTTGGAGCTTACTATCGTAGTTCATTTCCCGAGAATCTCGCAACGTTATCTCGTCGAATTGTGTTGCAAACTTTCATTTATCTTTCTAGACTTGATGAGTCTGGAATATTCTGACACCAACCAGATCTGAATCTCAGGCAGATGTGATGGTTGGAACATTTTCCAAGAACTATAATATTGGTCTCGCGATAACCGGTAAAGTGGATGTCGTGGCCAACACACCCCGCCGGAAGACCTGTTATTATAATATCTTGATTGAGGAAGTTGGCCACCTCCCCATAAGGATTTCGTAGGGTTTTACTCCAATAAGCTACTCCTTATGGATTTTTGTGTTCCCGAAGTCCGACCTTTTTACTTGATGTTTTAGATATCAAACCATATCTATGAATGGGTTACACTAGCACGTCAAGGAGAACATTAGAAGCCGAGTGCTAAATGTCTCTCGGTCGATCATGCAGATTTTGGTTCCTTGGCCTCGCTAAGGTGAAATCTGAGAAAGTGTTATCCTCCTTTGCATCTGCATCATCCATCGCTATTCATCATGGTAGTATGTTGTGTTGTCAGCACCCTTGACACGGATGTTGGTAAAGTCTTGATGATTATGGAAATGCTCAAGTTCTTGAGAGCACGCACAAGCGCTAGGTGTTATCATCGACACTAACTGGAGTGCTCTCAGTTTCCTCGGCAATGCTATAACCATTCCAATAGTGGAATAACTCTCTATTGTTGAGCCTCTCCCCAGTTACCAGAATCATTCCCAGCATTTGCATTTTGTTCCCAGCTTGCACCGCCAATGTGCCATTCTACCATGGGTCTCATCCATTTCCGATGATAAACAAAATCATCTATGACGTTGTCTTCAACAAGGTAATCCACATCATCCAAGTCCGAGTATGCCATTCTACCGACCCCCTCCAAACGATCGCTCGAGAATTGCCTTAGGCTGGTATAAAGAGTTTCAATGATCTCTGAATCAAAGGTAATTCTTTTTGCCATTTAAGGGGATGATTCTACGAGTCACCTTCCCTAAGGTGCATCATTATGGTATCATGGCAACTCAACTCCTCGCAACGTTGGCAATCGTTTACCACCTTCTTAGGTGTGCAATTGTTGTCTACCTAGTGAACCTTCGTCATCTGCTTCACTCCATTCCTCTAGATGTGTGCTTCGTCTCTCAGCTCGAGAGATGTTGCTATGTCTCATTCCATGGATTAATTCCGAGTTGTTCGACCTTCGGGAAGAACAATTCTTTTAGGGTCTTTCCTTTCCTCTCGTTGTCATGTTAGTTGGAGTTTTTGGAGCAAAACATCAAGATAATGATGGTGATCGAATCAACGCTTTGATAAAGTGCACCCTGGATCGTGAAGATTGTGCTAGTTTGCGTTCCCCCTTCACCTTACCCTACGCTTGAATCTCGGGACGAGATTTTTTGTTTAGTGGGGGTGAGTTGTCACAGCCCTAGAATTTGTTTGTCATTAGTTGCATTAAGGCATTCATGCATCATGTTTAAAGTTCATGAAACTTGAACTGGGGATGACAAACCCTATCACTAAATAAAATGCAATTAGGATCAAAATAAAAATATTTTCAATAAACCCAGAATGCCCTTTAGGAAAGTTCATTATTTTTGTTAAAGGTGAAAACCCCTGCCAACAATGATGCACATATTTCTAGGCCATTCTGGATTTTTGAATTAAATCCTATTGTATTTGACCTTGGGCATTTAAATACTATAAATAATTTAAATGTTCAAATAAATGTTGGAAATTGTTAAGGGTCACTGAAATAATTCGGAAAGCACCCATAATTGTTTCCAGGATTTTATAAAATGATTTGATATTTTTAAATCAAATCAAAACAAACTACAGAAAATAGAAAAACAGAATTAAATAGAAGTAAGAGAGAGAGAGCAGAAGATCTACCTGGCGCCTACCTGTGCGGCCTGCTGCAGAAGCCGGCCCAGCCCACCAGGGGCTCCCCTCCTGTCGTCTTCCCCGCGCCAGTAGGCAGCGCGCGTGGCCGACGGGCGCCGACGCTGCCTCGGCCACCTCCTGCTTGCCGCTCTCCTTCCTCGACGCTCTGGACGCCTTCCCCGAGCGCCACGCACCTCCCTGCCTCTCTCCCTCACTCTCCCGCGCTCTCACCCCCTTCCCTAGATCTCTCCCTCTCTCACCCGAGAGTCGCCGCCGACGTCGCTCGCAACCACCGCGGCCACAGCCACTTCCTCGCTCCCTCTCTGCGTACCCGAGCTCAGCCCGGACCCCAAGCCCCTCTACGTCGACCCACCGAAGCCCGGATGCCCCAAGACGATGTCGCGGCGTTTCTTCCCGACCACGGCCGCCGGATGCCGCCGTCCGATTCATCCTCTCCGCCATCCCCCCGAGCACGCCGACCTGCTCTTCGAACTCACTGTGAGCTCCTACGCCTCCCCTCTCTCTTCCCCGCCTCGATTGCGCCCTGTAGCCTCGATCCCACCGGAGACGGAGCTTGCTTGCCGCCGGCCATGTCGCCGCCGTAGCCACCGTTAGCTAGAGCTGCAACCGAGCACGCGGTCGTGCTCAGTGCAACCCCAGTAGGTCGTAACACACCTCTTTGCCTCCTGTCGTGCTCCCTAACCCCGAAACCCAGTTCACCCGAACGCCGGCGCCGCCGCGAGCTCCATTCCGGCGAACCCCGGCCACCCCCGCACCTCCCGTTGGTCCCCCTAGATGCGCACGGGCACGGGCTACCTCCTGCTGCCCTTGGCGCGTCGATCCGTCGCCTCTGGCGTAACTCCGGCGAGCCACCGCCGCTCTGGGTCGTCGCCGTCGTCCAACCGCCGGCGAATCCGACGTGGCCGGTCATTAGGGCCTAACCACCCCGCTAACCCAGGCCTAGGGCCACTGACAGGTGGGCCATATCGTTTAATTAACCTGGCTAACAATTTAGTTAAGTTAATTAAACTCTGTTAAATCACTGTGCAGCTGACATGTGGGTCCCACAGGTCAGATTTGACCTGGACAACGCCGTTGACTTGCTGACGTCACTGTGAAGTCATGGTGACGCAGTAATAGGTTTTCTGGATTTATTTTTTATTCAGGAATTTCAGAAAATGCCCTAAACTTCAATAAATCATAGAAATTCAACCGTAACTCCAAATTAAATAATTTATATATGAAAAATTATCAGAAAAATTCAAGGAATCCATCTGTACCATTTTCATGCATGTTAGAACAACTTATAGCTGCTTTTTAGCACAAATCAATTAAATGGCATTTGAATAATCACATATGGAGTTTGAATTTGAATCTTGTATTCAAACCAACTTCATTTAATCTGTTGCTAGTTGCATTGGCTCAAAACACATTCATATTGCCATGTCATGAGCATGCATCATATAGTGCATTGCATTGATTGTATTTCTTCTTTGTTGCCGGTATCTGTTCCCTCCCGGTAGACGATGTTCCGACGTTGTGATCGTTGACACTGATGAAGACTCAATGTTATCTTCAGAAGTGCCAGGCAAGCAAAACCCCCTTGTTCATTCCGATACAATCCTACTCTCTCGCCCTGCTCTCTTTTATTGCATTAAGACAACAACGATTCAACTGTTACTTGCTGCGGTAGCTGAACCCCTTTATCCTTTGCATGACCTGTCATTCCACAGTAAATAGATGAAACCCACTAGCATGAGTAGGAGTTGTTTGAGCCCTGTTGTGCCTACTCATTCTTGCTTGTTTGTCATGCCTGCTACTGCTTAGAGTTGAGTCAGGTCTGATTCATCGGGGATGAATCAGAGGTGTGTGAACATGTCCTACTGTGTGTGAGCTAAGTGTGTGAATACGATTTGGTAAAGGTAGCGGTGAGAGGCCATGTAGGAGTACATGGTGGGTTGTCTCATTGCAGCCGTCCTCAGGAACTAAGTTCTGTGTTTGTGATCGATGATTCAGCTACTACCATGCATTGGGCCCGAAACCAATGGACCCTCTCGGCTTCTTGATCACCCTTATCCTCTGTCCAGGAGTTGCAAGTAGTTTCTGGTGTTTGTAGTATGCTGGAGGCCGTGCGCAGCGCTGACCGTAGGGGTGGGCTGTGATGCGGTAGGCACGTGGCACGGTGTACCAGGCGCCCGTTTGGTGTCTCGGGAACCCTGTTCACATCGTTTGGGGCTGTGAGCGAAACTCCGGCCGGATCTCCTCATGGATGGAACCCGAATAGGCGATAAACCTGGACTAGAGACTTGAGTGTTTAGGCAGGCCATGGCCGACACCCACGTTGGGCTTCCGCTTGAAGGTTGCCGAGTACATGTCGTGTAAACGGCGGTAAGTGGTGAGAGCGTGTGTGAAGAAGTACACCCCTGCAGGGTTAACATCATCTATTCGTATAGCCGTGTCCGCGGAAAAGGACTTCTGGGTTGCTTATATCAGTTCATAGACAAGTGAAAGTGGATACTCTAAAATACGCAAGATAAGCGTGAGTGCTATGGATGGCATTCTCGTAGGGAGACGGGAGCGGATCCATAGTGGTGTATTGATATGGTGAATATGTGGACTCGTGTGCGCCACCTCAAAAGAGTTACTTGCAGTCGTAGTTCAGGATAGCCATCGAGTCAAAGCTGGCTTGCTGCAGTTAAACCCCACCATCCCCTTGTTGAAAATGATGCATATGTAGTTAGTTCTGATGTAAGTCTTGCTGGGTACATTTGTACTCACGTTTGCCTATTTTATGTTTTTGCAGAGAGACCTCAGTCTCGCTAGTAGTTCCGTATGGTCTTCGACGTTTAGCTTGTTACCTCAGCTACGATATTGTGCCCCCGGCAGGATCTGGTAGATAGTCAGGCTTCTCAGCCCTTTTCATTTATAGATGTCTGTACTCTGACATGATAACTTCCGCTTGTGCTTTGATTTGTATGCTCTGAATGTTGGGTCATGAGACTCATGTTTGTAATATCTCGCTCCTCAGAGCCTATTGAATAAATACTTGAGTCATAGAGTCATGTTGTGATGCCATGTTGTATTTGCACATATCGAGCATATTGTGTGTATGTTATTGAAATGCTTGGTATGTGTGGGATCTGGCTATCTAGTTGTTTATCTTTAGTAGCCTCTCTTACCGGGAAATGTCTCCTAGTGTTTCCACCGAGCCATGGTAGCTTGCTACTGCTCCGGAACACTTAGGCTGGCCGGCATGTGTCCTTCTTCGTTCCTGTGTCTGTCCCTTCGGGGAAATGTCACGCGATGAATACCGGAGTCCTGTTAGCCCGCTACAGCCCGGGTCACCGGAGTCCTGTTAGCCCAGTGCTACAGCCTGGATTCACTCGCTGATGACCGACACGTTCGATGCTGGGTCATGGATGCCTGTCCCTGTAAGTTAGTGCCACTTTGGGTTTACGACTAGCCATGTCAGCCCGGGCTCCTTATCATATGGATGCTAGCGACACTATCATATACGTGTGCCAAAAGGCGCAAACGGTCCCGGGCAAAGGTAAGGCGACACCCGTGGGAATACCGTGCGTGAGGCCGCAAAGTGATATGAGGTGTTACATGCTAGATCGATGTGGCATTGAGTCGGGGTCCTGACAGAGTGCCACTGGAAAGATGAGTTGATTTCGGTTAGAATCGATATAAATATCACCAGAATCAGATGCACGGTTTGGAAATGACAAGCAAAACAAATATGGCACCGATCTGCGAATAACAACACGAGGTGTAACGCCCTCGATGCAGCTATATCTCCTACGTGTCGAAGCACGACTTAGAGGCATTACCGCATTGAAAGCAATGTCGCAAGTAAGGTAATCTTCACAACAACCCATGTAAATAGATAATAGGGGAAAAGGTACATAGTTGGCTTACACTCGCCACGTCACACAAATACATGAATAACATTACAATCATCCAATACACTCATGGTCCGACTACGGTACCAAAGTAAGAGAACAACACCAACATGCGACACGGTCCCAATCGCCCCAACTGGGCACCACTACTGATCATCAGGGAAAGACACATAGTAACAGCGTGAGTCTTCGTCGAACTCCAATTTGAGCTCAAGCGCATCATCTGGAATGGAATCATCGGTCCCTGCATCTGGTTTGGAAGTAATTTGTGAGTCACAGGGACTCGGCAATCTCGCACCCTCGCGATTAAGACTATTTAAGCTTATAGGTAAGGCAAGGTAATATGTGGAGTTGCAGCAAGCGACTAGCATATATGGTGGCTAACCTGTTCGCAAAAGAGAGCGAGAAGAGAAGGCAAAGCACGAACGAAGAACTATAGAACAACCTACGGAAAACATTACTCCAACACCGTCTTCACATCCCGGACTCCGCCGAGAAGAGACCATCACAGTTACACACGCAGTTGATTCATTTTAATTAAGTTAAGGTTCAAGTTATCTACAATCAGACATTAACAAATTCCCATCTGCCCATAACCGCGGGCATGACTTTCGAAAGTTCAAATCCCTCCAGGGGAGTCCCATCTTAGCCCATCACGAGCTCTCACGGTCAACGAAGAATATTCCTTCTCCCAAGACATTCCGATCAGACTCGGTATCCCGGTTCTACAAGACATCTTTGACAATGGTAAAACAAGTCTAGCAACACCGCCCGAATGTGCCGACAAATCCGGATAGGAGCTACACATATCTCGTTCTCAGGGCACACTCAGATAGGTCAAGCTACGAGTAAAACCAACCCTCGAGTTTCCCCGAGGTGGCCCCGCAGGCTGCCCAGTTTGGACCAACACTCAGAGGAGCACTAGCCCAGGGGGGTTTAAATAAAGATGACACTTGGGCTCCGGAAACCCAAGGGAAAAAGAGGCTAGGTGGCAAACGGTAAAACCAAGGTTGGGCATTGCTGGAGGAGTCTTATTCAAGGCGAACTGTCAAGGGGTTCCCATTATCACCCAACTGCGTAAGGAACGCAAAATCCGGGAACATAACACCGATATGACGGAAACTAGGGCGGCAAGAGTGGAACAAAACACTAGGCAAAAGGCTGAGCCTTCCACCCATTACCAAGTATATAGATGAATTAAGATAACAAGATAATATAGTGATATCCCAACAATAAACAATGTTCCAACAAGGAACGATCTCCAATCTTCACCTGCAACTAGCAACGCTATAAAGAGGGGCTGAGCAAAGCGGTAACATAGCCAGTCAACGGTTTGCTAGAACATGGTGGGTTAGAGGTTTGACATGGCAATTTTGGGAGGCATGATAAGCAAGTGGTAGGTATCATAGCATAGGCATAGGAAAAGAGCGAGCATCTAGCAAGCAAAGATAGAAGTGATTTCGAGGGTATGATCATCTTGCGTGCAAAGTTGTCAGAGTTGACTTGATCCTCATAAGCAAACTCAACAGGCTCCTCGTTAGCGAACTCGTCTCCCAGCTCTACCCAAACAAGACAAACAAGCAAAAGGAACACAATCAACTACGTGCAAAGCTCAAAAAAACATGATGCAACCATGGTATGCTATGCGGGATGCGATATGTGATGCATATGTAGGATTTGACAAGGAATGATTGAACCTGGCCTCAACATGGAAATCCAAGAGTGCCACTGGAAAGGTGAGGCGATTTCAGTTGAAATCGATATAAAGATCACCGGAATCGGATGCACGGTATGGAAATGGCAAGTAAAACAAATATGGCACCGGTCTACGATAATCAGCAAGTAGCCATCTAAATGCATCAAGATAATCATGCTATTGCACTCAAACATGACAACAAAATACATCGCAGGGATCCACTCATTATTCTTGACAAAAGATGAACATTGAGCTATGTCTAATTCATCCATTAACAGGTTCAAACAAGCATGGCAAAAATGCAAACGATAACAGGTTTCAGACTTAGTGAAATTAACACAAGTCTGGAATTTAACATCAGGTAGCACACTTTGGAGCATGAAAACTATATGCTATAGGAACTTAACATGGCAAAGCAAGGCAGGACATGAAGCTACACAAAGCACTTAACAAAAGTCCCTTAGTTACCTTGAGCCAAAAGGGATCGGAAAATACAATTGCAAGCATGTGAACATGGCAAAAAACATAATCAGGTTACAGACTTAGTGAAAAACTGGAGCATGCAAATCTGTTAACGAGTAGGCATGTTCACGAGCTCGGTGCACTCACTATAGAGCATGGCATGACAAACTAAGCATAGACCCATAAAGAATACATATTATAGAAGCTCGACATGGAAAGAACAACAACATAGCATGCATGGATCAACAACAACATCCTCGGCAAAATCGCTAACAAGTCAACAATCTGCCAGGATTCACGAAATAGCAAAAATAGAGCTCGATTGACTCAAGCTAGGGTGGTCCATAATTGCAAACAAAGACAAGGATGGATAGAGCACCACAATCATAAAAAATCATCCTTACTGATCATCCTCAAAAGAGGCACGGATCACTAAGAAGCAACATGAACATATGGCATATTGACAAAATCAGATCAAGGACTTAAAGAAATTCTAAGTCCCTGAAATCAGCATTAACGAATGCACTACTTTGCAAGCTTGTGCTAGTCACCACACATATCACAAAAATACATGGTAAGCACCTCTGTAAAGATGGCATGGCATATAACAAAACTCATGTAGAACTCAGGAGCATATCATGCACACATTAAACATGGCAAAAAATGACAAATAGCTATTTGATGAAACAGATCTGACAATTTAACCATATAGCCCTCTTCCAACAGCATTTCGGGCATCAAGATGAGCTCAAATGAAAATTATGCAGTGAGATGAAATGATGTACTCTCTAAGGCGAACATTTTGATATGCTACACGCACAAAACGGAGCCACAGGCGCAAAGTTATGGCATGATGAAGTATGCTAAAAAATGAAAAACTGGGATAAAAACGAGGTCAACCCTAATAATCCGGATCTGGATCTGAGGCGCGATTCCCGACTTTCGACGAGGGGGCTCGCCGGAGTACTGTAGTCGGCCGGAGAGGGAAAGGGCTTGTCGGATCCGGTGACGGAGAGCTCGCCGGTGGTCGGAGTTGACGGAGGCGGCGATGAGGCGCAGCCAGAATGTGCAGGCGGTGGCGCGACAAGACGGCGCGGGCGGAGCCGGTGGAGGCGAGCGGCGGCGGGCGACGGCCGGGAGGAGGAGCGGCAGAGGCGGCGGTCGCCAGCGTCGAGGCGGGCGAGGC